>NW_018252178.1:356-988 GCF_001263595.1 Phalaenopsis equestris | reverse complement strand
ATACTTGTCGCTACGGATTACTTCTCCAAATCGATAGATTTAGTGTTGTTACGAGAGGTTATAACACAGTACGTCCTTCAATTCTTCAAAAGCTAAGTCGTCTACCGTTTCAGGGTTCCGCACAGATAATCTCCGACAATAGAGCTGATTTTAAAAGCACAAAGATCAACAACTTAACAACACAACACAGAATAGACTGGAGATACTCTACGATCTACTATCCCAGGGCAACTAGCTTAGCTGAGGCCTTCAACAAGACACAGGTACAGATTTTGAAGAAGCTTTATGGGCCTACCGAACGACATTCAAGAATCCCACTCAGTGTACACCCTACATGCTCGAGTACAGGTCCGAGGCCGTACTACCGTTAGAAGTTAAGACATTGTCTCTCAGAATCAATGTCGCCAATCAACTGACAATAGAAGAAAGTACAAAACTCAGACTCGAGGAACTAAAGAGTCTTGAATGAAAAAGACTAGAAACAAGGGAGTGGGCGGAGGAAAAAAGGACTAAAGTGATGAAGTTAGAAAGAAGGAAAAGGAGGGTAGGAGAGAGAGAAAGAGAGTGAGAGAGAGAAGTGGAGAGAGACTGAGTGAAAATTGAAGTAAGAGAGATAGAGAGAGCAAGAGAGA
>NW_018252178.1:0-250 GCF_001263595.1 Phalaenopsis equestris | reverse complement strand
AGCAGGAATGTGAGAGTGTGAGATAGAAATGGAAAGAAGATACTCCGTGGGAAGCTAGAGAAATAGAGATGAGTAAAAGATAAAGAGAAGGGGAAACTAGTAGAGAGAAAAAAGAGAGATCAGGCGTGATAGAGAGTGGAACGAGTTGAAGAGAAAGAAAAAATAATTAAGAGGGAGAATAAGACCACAAGGAAGAGAGGGGGCGAGTGAGAAAAAGAGCGAGAGGAGCAAGAGATAATGATAGGGAAGA
>NW_018252177.1:3942-5086 GCF_001263595.1 Phalaenopsis equestris | reverse complement strand
TAAAATCTCTTGAATATTTTGAAGGGCAAATTGAATTTACTAGAATTTGTTCTAAAATCATCCACTAAGATATTCTAAGGCTCAATAAAGTCATAACTTATTGCTATACCTTCTTCTACTACTCTTGCAATTTGAATTCCTTGCAAAATTATACACTTATTGCTAAAGCTAAATTTTTAGGTGGAGGAATGAGAAGAATCGACAGTAACGCTTTTAAGTTATTGCGTTTACTTTTTTTGTACCTGTTGTTACTTGTTTGTATGCTTAAGGTCACTCTACATGTCAAAAATAAAACAAAAAATTAAACAAGATAAAATTATCCGCCACAACAATCAAAATATAAGACAACTCAAAATTTAATCACAAACAAAAAAAAAATAAAACAAAAATTGTAAATAAATTAAGACATCTCTATCAGATAATTAGAAATTCCTTAAAGGAGGTAACCTACAGTTGCTAACAAGATTTCTCACAGTCTAAATGAAGTATGGAACTCATTGTGTTGAGTTCAGTAAATTCATTTGGACTAAGTGAATCCGAAGAAAAATAATGATGTCAGAATGAGGGAACCGTAGGATTCTAACCGGTGTCACTCTAATCAACTTTAACATTCCTCAAAATATTTAAATAAATATAACCTTAGAAAAACACTTGATTTGACATCATGACTTGATGTATTAGAAAGCTTAAACTTGTTACGACAAGGAGCTTGAAGCTAGCATTGGGGGCAACACTGTCATCTTCAATAGCAAAATTTTCTACACTAGCTAAACCATTCTATAGAATAAACAAAAAATCATAGGACTTTGAGGTTGTCTGCCCAGTGCCTGTTGACCTCATTTTTGGTTGAGGTTTAGTTTTTTTCCTCTTTAGTAGCCTAAGGTCTAGCCATAGGACTTTTCCTGTTGACTATTTTTATAAAACTAGACTTGGAACCGTCACCATCAGAAATTCTACCCTCTTCTTTACTCAACCTGGAGTTCCACATATTGCTCCCAACCTCTATGTACTTAGTAGGTGGGGTCACTGTGGGGGAAACTCAGGATGAGTCACCCCTAGGATTGTTGGACCTTAGGGTTGACCTTGGGTGTTGGTCTGGAGCTAAGGCACTCACTACACTCATCTGCACTCACAATCACTCACA
>NW_018252177.1:2717-3585 GCF_001263595.1 Phalaenopsis equestris | reverse complement strand
ATCTTTAACCAAAATCCCCAAATTGCCCTTTAAAGACTCAAATTTCCCCAAGTCCAACTCAAATGTCCACCAATTTGATCTCAATTGACCCAAATTCCAATCCTAAACTCAAATTCACTCTTGATATGACCAAAATAAACCAAATTCAAGCTCAATTGGTCTCAATTGGTCCATGATTTGAGCCCAATTTTTATTTGGGCCAAATATGACTTAATCTCACCAAATTGAACCCATAGCCTAGTCAATTGGCCTCAATTGATGTTTCAAAATCTTGATAACATTACTATACAGAAAAATCAACCATAAATTGAAATTGGTGAAACCTCAAATCCATTTGATTTTGGCCATTTGATTTTGGCTCAAATCCATTTGATTTTGGCCTAAATCCAAAATTCCCATATTTAGCCCCAAATTGGCTAAGTCCTCAAATTTCACCCAATTCATTACCTTAACCACCAAATTTGCATCCAATTCATCTTAAAAACTCTTCATAAGGTCCCTATTAACTACAAAAACTAATTTGGACTTATCCCAAGGCTAACCCAAGCCAGACCCAAGTCTAGCCCAACATGACCAAATTGATTAAAGTTTAAAATTCCTTCAATTTGACCTTTCAATTGAACTCAAAACCATTTTCATCCTTCACCAAAGTTGTTCCTTGTGATCATCTACACCAAATGCAACAATTATTTGGGCCAATTGACATGGCTAACCTACCCCAAACCCAAGTTTTGGCATTTGCACCCACTTGGACCCATACACTAAATGTTACCTAACCACCCTAAGGCCACAAAATTAACTCCACCAAAACCATTAGTTGGACTTACTGACTTAGTGACCAGTCCAAACACCATGAAACCACCTAAAA
>NW_018252177.1:1803-2616 GCF_001263595.1 Phalaenopsis equestris | reverse complement strand
TGTGATGGATTCCTCTGGGTTCCCTGAGCTCCTAACCACCTCCCCCTGGCCGGCCGGCCAGCCTAGTGGCCGAAAAAGCCCAAAACCGAGAGCCACTCCCATGGCACCTCACCCAAAACAAACCTAAAGGCCAGCTCATCCAAATCAAACTATTGAGCTCCTCCACCCTCCACCTAAGCACCACAATGCACCTAAGCTTATGGTCTGAGAGCCACCCCATGGTCATTTTTATAAGAACTCACCTCCCACAGCCATGGGAGGCGTGCTAAAATTTCCTTAGAGAGGCCTCTCCAAACTTCACACAGAGCTTCCCTAAGATCCCCTCAGTGCATTCCAACCATGTTTCCTCACCCATCCCCATTGCCGGAGCTAAATTTTGAGCTTGAAACCTTGCCGGAAACCACGATAGAACCCAAAACACCTCCATAGTCCATCAAACTCAAATTATCTTCACTTACAGCTTCACAACTATGAAAGAAGCTAAAACCCCATCAAATCCCCCTTCCACAGAGCCTCTACTATAGCTCTAGACCAACACCCAAATTTGGGCGTGATCGAATTCATACCTAGGCCTTACACCAAGACAAGGGACTTAATCTCTAGCCTCCTTGGACCCCAACGAACGTGCCGAGCACCTCTGATCGAAGCCTCCCTTCTCAAAGCAAAGGTATAAAACCCCTCCTCCTCCCGAGCTTATTTTGATTCTCCATTTACTTAAGCCTGATTTCATGGCATCTTAACCATATGGATATGTTCGTCTCACTTAGACGAGTCCATAGGATCAAACCCGAAGTGATTTGGTTGAGTCTAGGC
>NW_018252177.1:0-210 GCF_001263595.1 Phalaenopsis equestris | reverse complement strand
AATTTGACAAATTATGAAGTGTTAGAGCCTTAAGGGCAAATGCGTAATTTTGGAAATTTTGCCTTAATTAACATTTAGGCTTAATTCAAGGAGGGAAAATGGGTAACCTCTAATATTAATCAATTTACTTGATGTTTGAAACACAAAGGGGTTAATTGGTAGAAATCAATCTCGGTTTCTCAATTAAGATTAATAAATTTCTAAATTATT
>NW_018252176.1:0-824 GCF_001263595.1 Phalaenopsis equestris | reverse complement strand
AGTGAAAAAGGAAAAAGTCTAAGTTTAACAGCATCTTTTGAGGCTCTGTCATATTTAAAATTAGCACATAGTTCTAAAAAACTAGCGAGGTGTAAGTTAGGATCTTCATTCATTTGGTGTACCTCTGAATTGATTGTTTTGTACCATTTGGATAATAGCAGGTTTAAGCTCAAATGAACTAGCAGCTACATCCAGATTTTGGATAGATAAGTGAATCTCATCTATTGTAGGATTTGCGTAATCTCTTAGGGGTCTAGGTTGGTGTTCATTCTCTATACCTGGATTGTTCAGGTTCTTTTCCATTATATCAAAATTTCTAGATTCTCTTCTTGATTTTTTAATCCTTCTAACAGTGCGTTCTAATTCTGAATCATAGGGTATAATATTTTCAGGTCCAAATTTACGCATATAATTTGAAATCAGTACTTAGTAATATAATTAACCAAATATAAAAAAAAAATAAGTTGCAATTTAAGTAAAAATTTTCTAATAATCCTAATTTGTCTGTTAATTTGATCGTAATTTTACTCACTCACTCCTCGGAAACAGCGCCAAAAACTTGACCAACTTTTTGTAAATCGACAAATACAAGAATTTGATGGTGCTACTAGAAGATTTAATTTCCAGCAACGGCGTCCAAAGACTTGATCGTGACTTTATAGATGTGTCTAATTTGATTAAGATGTATAAATATAATATTTAATAATGTTAAAGTCAAATTTGTCAACGCAAGTATATGTATCGCTCACGTAATATAGGACTCTAATGGAGTCTTAGATATTGATCTCGCAGGGAGTAGTTTAGAATTACGGACTAAGACCTTA
>NW_018252175.1:85131-85410 GCF_001263595.1 Phalaenopsis equestris | reverse complement strand
ACTTGAGCTAGCTTTAGGCTAAGTTCAAATTGATTGTTGTGGTGGTGAAGAACATCATTATGAACAACTTTCATGAAGGATGAAAGTTGTTTTGAAGTTCATTTGATGGTTAATTTGAGTGGGTTTTAATGGATTTAAATTTAGACTTAAGTTAAGCATGTAGGACTAAACATAGGTCAAACTTGAGCTAGCTTTGGGCTAAGCTCAAATTGATTGTTGTATTTGGTCAAAAACATTATTATGAACAACTTTCATGAAGGATGAAAGTTGTTTTGAAGT
>NW_018252175.1:60646-84776 GCF_001263595.1 Phalaenopsis equestris | reverse complement strand
TTGGAGGTGCATAGGGGCAAAAGACCAAGTTAGGCATTTCACATAGAATTGGATAGATATCCGTTCTAAATGCACCATGGGTTAATGTATTGTGAAGATATGGTGTACCCTAGTTCCAAGTCAACACCCAGGGTCAATCCTAAGGCCAAGTAATCTTATAGGGATTCTTCTTGAATTCTCTTATAATGATCTTACCTACTAAATACTAGAGGTTAAGATCAATATGTGGAATTTCAAGTTGAGTAAAAAGAAGAGTTTTGAATTTCTAATGGTGGGGGTACCTTTTCTAATTTTCTAAGACTAGTCAATAGGAAAGTCCTATGGCTAGACCTAGGCTACTAAAGAAAGTTTCTATACCTCAACCAAAAGTGAGGTCAACAACCATTTATCGGGCTATAAACTTTGTCTATCATTGCGATATGAGTCATTTGATAGTAGAATCTGACTCACTTACTTGTATTAAGATACTGCTAAATGATGAAGCTCCTCCTTGGCATATTCTCAGGTGAAAGAACAAAATGGAGTACTATTTAAACATCTGCAGGGTGAAATTCCAACACATCCCGAGAGTAGGCAATGGCCCTGCCCATTGGTTGGCTTCCTTGGGGAGGAATACTGAAAAAATTGCAGTAGGGAACTCTCCTCCTTCTCCGTTAGATTATTTACTACATGGAGATAACTTGGCAATTCCCTATATATATTAACATATTTAAATATAATAGGCCAATAAATTCTAGATTGTAAAATATGAACAGTTCTATCAATCCTAAAATGACCCCCAAATTCAAAATCGTGACTTTATTGGATAATTTCTTCAATTTCTTTATAAGGCACACATCTCCACATAATTAAATCCTTGTATTGTTCGTATAAATATGGGTCATCCCAAAAGTAAAATTTTGCATCATGAATAAATTTCTTCTCTTATTGCTTCGTCAATCCATATGGTAAAATACCACTAATAATGTGGTTTATAATATCAGCATACCACAATATTTCCCTTTTTTAACAGTATAAAGTTGTTCATCAAGAAAAGTTTCATTAATTTCTCTTTTAGGATCAAATGTTTCTTCCTGTTCCAGTATAGATAAATGATCAACTATTTGATTATCAAACCATTTCCTATCTACCACCACAAAATCAAATTCCTGCATCAGAAGTACCCATCTAATTAATCTTAGTTTCACATCCTTCTTTTACATTAAATATTTTATAGCGGAGTGGTCTATATGCCCAACACATTTAGCTCTAATTAGATACTTCCTTCAATGTTCAAAGATATTAAGGCACTCTTGATTAAAATCAAATTTGTATTTTTTTCCAAAAGTTGGCATAATGGCTACGTAATTTTTGAAAAATCTTTAATATATCGCTTGTAAAATCCAACATATCTTACAAAATTATAACTCTTCTTATAGTATTAGGTGGAGGTAGGTTAGCTATAACTTGAATTTTTTTCGGATTTTCTTCCACGTTATTTTCTGAAATTTTATACCCAAGTATAATTTTTGCTACAATCATGAATTGACATTTTTCCCAATTTAATACTAAATTTTTCTTTTCACATAGTTCTAGAACTTTCTTTAAATGATTTAGAAATATTTCAAATGAAGTTTCAAAAACAGAAAAATCATCCATAGACTTCTATTCTTTTTTCAATAAAATCACTGAAAATTAACAACACACATCTTTGAAATGTCACAGGTGCATTACATAAACAAAAGGGCATTCGTCGAAAAACAAAAGTATCATAAGGACTATTAAATATAGTCATCTCATGATCCTGTTGAGCACTTAGAATTTGATGAAAGCTGGTATATTTATCTAAAAACAAAAATATTTGTGCCAACTAGCTTAACCAACAATTGGTTCAAAAAAGGGTAAAGAAAAGTGATCTTTTCTGGTTGGTGAATTTAAGTTTCTATAATCAATGCAGATTCATTATCCAGTGATTTGTCTTATTGATATTAATTCATAATTCTCGTTTGTCACAATAGCCACACCCCCTTTCTTAGGAACATAGTTAATTGAACTTATTGAAGCACTGGATGAAATAGGTTATATTATTCTAGCATCTAACCATTTTAAAATCTCTTTCGTTACAACTTCTTTCATCATAGAGTTTAATATCCTTTGAGGACCAGCTTTTGATTCATCATGTTCTTCCAATAAAATTATGTGCATACAAATCGAAGGACTAGTTCCTTTAATATCAGCTTACGTTTATACAAAATCTTTCTTTTATCTTCTTAATATTTTCAAAAATTTTTGTTCTTGTGCTTCAGTTAGTTCTATGGATACAATAACAGATAATGTTGATAAATCTCCTAGAAAGACATATTTTAAACATGTAGGAAATGTTTTCATTTCTAGTTAAGGAGGTTTTACAATCGAAGAAATCAAATTTTTGTTATTATCCGTAGGATCTAACAATTCAAATTGTTCCTGAACACAATCCAATTCTTCATTACTCACTTCCATAAATTTGTCTTAAATTATATCCTCATCATCGTACTCCAAATATTCTTCTGCAGTTTTCTTTTCAAATGTATTTGTGAAATATTCATTACTTAAATAGTCATTAATATTCATTCTGAAGCATTCATCTCTTCCTTTTGCTGTGTATCTCATTGACTTTGCAATATTAAATGTCACTTCTTGTTCGCTAACTTTTATTGTTAATTCTCATTTCTGCATCAAAGCTCTTCTAGTGACAATGAATGATATTCCTAAAATGATAGGAATTTCTTTATCTTTCTCCATATCTAACACAATAAAATCCACAAGAAAGATAAATTTATCAACTTTTATCAAAACATCTTCTATAACTCATTTAGGATAGGTAATTGAATGATCAACTAATTGAAGAGTTACAGTAGTAGGTGAAATTTCTCTTAAACCCAACCTTCTAAAAATCGATAGAGGCATAAGATTAATACTGACTCCCAAATCACATAAAGATTTTCCAAAAAATCTTTCGCCAATAGCATAAGAAAATAATAAAAATACCAAGATTTTTCTGTTTTTCAGGAAGTTTTTTTTTCCGAATTATAGTGCTACACTCATCATTACTATACTCTTCACTAAGTGCATAGTCCCATTATCTGTAAACTTCCTTTTTTTACTAAGTATATTCTTCATAAACTTGACATAGCTTGACATTTGTTCCAGGACTTCAATAAATGAAATGTTTATTGTTAATTTCCTCAAAATTTTCAAAATTTTCTATATTGGTTATCTCTATTATACTGCTTCAATCTTTTAGGAAATGGAGATGGTGGTCTTTCTACAGTAATTTTCATTAGTTTGATAGGATATTCAGACTCAAAATGAAAATCTTCATTAGAGTTTTTCATTTTTCACCCCTTCTTTCTCGACTTTAACTTCAATTTCTTTTTGAACTTTTGTTTCCAATTCTTTTTCACTTTCAGTTGAATAGCCTTGATTTGTTCTTTGTTCTAATATTTAAGATTAACTTCAACATTACTATACAAATTTTCTAGAGGTTTATTACTAAGTGCAGTAGCAATACATCCAAACTTACATCCAAACTGAGTTTCCATGTTTCTAATTGCAGCTCCTTGACTTGTAATTATGCTTTTTAACTTTGTAATTGTGCTCCTTGACTTTGTAATTGTGCTTTCCTTTGCAATATTAATTCTTCCATTGACAATTTCTTCTTCTTACTCTGTGAATTGTTATTGAAACCCGGAGGGTAATAAGGTTTATAGTTGGAATTTCCCTTATTATTGGAGTTTTCCAAAGAGTTCGCAACAATGTTCCACCATTGCAAATTTACAACATTAATGTTATTGTTACATCAACTGAAAGTCAGTTGATTTTTTCAACCAAGATTATAATAATTGGAATAAGGATTATTATATCACTTTTTGTTGAATTTAAAGTTTCATATGAAGATTGATATTTTGTCATTTGTCCCAATGAATTTACCTCAAGCACAAAAAGTGTCTGAGAATAATGTATTCCATACTAATCTATCTTCTTTGATATTATAGCAGTATAAGCAACCAACATATATATTGAATCAGAATCATGAATACTAGCTACTCTTTTTGGAGTTACCCTTTCAGAGGGCCATTGAAAATTATCAATAAACATCTCTTCAATTAAAGAATATGCTTCGTTGGATGATTTTGACATTAATGATCCACCAACAATATCGTTAATTATAAATCTAAGAGATCCAACCAATCAATTATAAAAAAATTGAATTATTAACCAATCAGTAACACATGATGTGGACACTTCATTAGGAGATATTTAAATCTTTCTTAAGCGTCATAAATTGATTCTCCTTCAAATTGACAAAAAGATGTAATGTCATTTCTAAGCTTAGTTGTTTTCGATGGTGGGAAAAATTTAGATAAAATTTTTTGTGATAAGTCCTCCCAAGTTTTGATAGATCCATGTGCTAATGAGCTTAACCACATCTTAGTTTTATCCCTTAATAAAAAAAGAAAAAAATTCTAAGTCTGACAGCATCATTCGACAATCTATCATATTTAAATGTAGCACATAATTCTAGAAAACTAGCAAAATATAAGTTAGGATCTTCAGTCGGTGTTCCCCCAAATCATTTATTTTGCACCATTTGGATAATAACAAGTTTAAGCTCAAATGAATTGGCAACTACAACAGGGTTTTGTATACTCAAATGAATACTCAAATGAAGGCAACTACAACAGGGTTTTGTATACTCAAATGAATTTCATCTGGTGTAGGATTAACATAATCTCTTAAAGGTCTTTGATGATTGTTTAAGCTTGTAGTAAAATTGTTTAAGCTTGTAGTCATTTTGTTCAAATTATCTATCTCTTTTTGTTGTTTTCAAAATTTTCTAATAGTTCTTTCTAACTTCGAGTCGTAAGGTATTAAACATATCTACCTTAAACTATGCATACACAAACACAATAAGTAATTAAAATAAGCAAACAGACTAAAATATAAATATATATAATTAAAGCGCAATAAGTGTTTTAGTTAAAAGTAAATATTCTAAATTATAAAGTAATTCACTGTTACTCCCCGACAATTACGCCAAAAACTTGATACGCGGTATTTTGTGGTGTGTTGCAAATATCTTTCAATATTACAATACACACACAACAACATAAATAGTAAATATACAGTTCAATCCCAATAAAAATTAAATCAGTTTACATAGTTTTATATTTTAAAATCTTTAAGCTGTCAAACTTTAATATAAACAAAAGTATACATATCGCTCAAGTAATAAAGGGCTCTAATGGAGTCATAAGTATCGGTCCCATAGGGAGTTGAAAATTCTTATGGTTATAATGTAAAACACAATATTCAAACTACAAAACTTAAGTACAAAAAAACAAATCTAAAGTAAATTTACTGTAGGTTAAATGAAATACAGTTAAAAAAACTAGGTTAACTAAGCTATTTGCTAAACTTCAAAAGTAAACTTATTAAGAATAAACAAAGTTTTATAACGACGATTTTAAATTTAAGAAAGCATCATTCTCCTTTACAATGAGTTTATGGATTGTGAAGTGATTAAATCATTTAAAATACTTATAAAATTATATTGTGCTAAATAGAAGCAATCATATTCTTTACCTTATGAGAGTTCATAAAAAATATTGACTAATCTAGAATTTGGTCCCTAAATTCATGGTTAGGTTGAGAGGATACTTGCTGCCCTCCATAGCTCTCACTTCTCCCTCCCTTGAGGGCTAACAATATCTCTTTAATTTCGAAGCAACTGGACCAAATTGGGGATTTTAATCTGTCACCCTAAAATCTCCAATTCTGCGCCCATCAAAATATATTTCTCTATTTATTTTCACTAATTCCCATGGACTACATTCTCACCCATGAAATTGAATGTGACTCTTACGTTGTTGCAGAAAGCATAGCCCTTTCGAATCTTATGCTTCTCAACAAATTTTAACATTTCAATTGGCCAGATTGAAAAATAATGGAAGATTAGAGTTTGAATCATCACAATTTATTGACTTTTAAAACCTTACATAACAAAATTAATTCTTCACAAAAAAAAATCTCATTTTAGGGAGAAAGATAAAAAAGACTACTCATAATTCATAAAAAGGATACGAAAAAACATAGATTTTATATATAAAAATAAGTTTACAAAATAATGAAATGAAATTACACAACTTATCTCACACTTCTTCTCAAGCAAATCTCTTAAAGTTCCCTTTAAGCACTTTCTCTCTTTACAATCACACTCAATTCTCTTTTAGAAATGTAATGAAGAAGAAATCTCTCACCCTTCGCTTCTCTCTTCCTCCAAGACTTCTCTCTATGTCTAACCTCATGAGCACCCCACTTAGACTCTCCTCCCTTTTTTAATTAGGGTCAGCCTTCATTTCAAAATGAATTCAAAATTCCCTTATTTTTTTCTTAAAAGGCACACCTCTTCATACCAAAAGACAAGCCTCTTCACTAAAGAGACATATCTCTTCATTCAAGAGCCTTTCCAAAGTGTCAAGATGTATTGAATCACTCCATGGGGCGTTTGAATTGATTGGAGCCTTCTAGAACCGCTAAAAAATAGTTACTAACTGCCTTACTCCGTCTTAATTCGTCTCTGCGCTTCTGGCACTAGTTTTGGTGCCTCTAGCGCAAGCGTATTGAAGTTCTGCACTGTTCTCTAGATTCTGGCGCCTTTGGCGCTAATTCTGAAGCTTTTGGTGTTGCTTCTTTGTAAAATGGCGTCTTTGGCACCAGGATGCTGAAAAGCTCCATTTTTGCTCCAAATTTGCTTCTTTTTGCTCTTTTTTACTCCAGAAACCTAAAATTGATATACCTGCAACAAAACATGAAAATACTCTTCTTTAAAATGCAATATCACCAAATTTAAGCATAAAATGTATACATAAAAATGCTCATTTTTTGGTGTATCATGACACCATATATGGCATGACATGTCTCATGGAGCCATCCATGGACATATTGATGTTAAATTTTCCAAATTTGGCAAGTGGAGGTGACCACTCCCTCTCCCCTATCCACTTGGATTTACCCTTCTCATGCAAAGTCTAACCTTGGTTTTATGCCCCAAAACAACCATTTAAGTTGACCAAAACCTACTCAAGGGTCTTAGGATCAACCCTAACCACCTTGGGACCAAGTTTGGCCATATAACCAAGGGGTTGAATCCAACCTAGCCCAACTTACCCAAACCTCACTTTCTTGTTGGATCTTAGCCTTGGAGACTCCTTGGAACCAAATTAAGTTGCCCACTCAAACTCCCTTGCCTCCCTAAACTTGGAGGTGACCTTGTCCTAGCTAAACAACCACCTCAGCAGCTGGAAAATGGCAAAACCAAGAAGCCAGAATTGGGGAAACCCAAAAATTAAACCCCTTTAAGCTAGCTCACTCTCATTGGCCACCAGGACCTTTCCTCCCTCCACTTAAGTGGCTCCTTTGCCACCATGGCATGCGTCCCCCAGACCCTTCCTCTAATAAGGGGCCCCCCCCCCCCCCCACGTTCAAGAGGAGGAGAGTTCTCATACCTTAGCCAAAATTTCTCAAGATCTTCTAGCAATTTAGAGAAGCTTATCCCCACCGTTTTCTAGTCCTCATTCCCACTCTCCAACCCTAATTTTAAAATTGAAATCCAGGGCTTTTCACTGCCTGTTGCCCTCACTTTTGGTTGAGGTCTAGTTTTTCCTCTTTGGTAGCCTAGGGTCCAGCCATAGGATATTCCTGTTAATTGTTTTAAGAGGACTAGAAAGGAACCCTCACCATTAGAAATTCTAAACTCCTCTTTACTCAACATGAAATTTCACATATTGGTCATAACCTCTATCACTTAATAGGTTGGGCCAATATGGCAGAGCTCAAGGAGAGTTCCCATAGGATTGTTTAGTCTTAAGGTTAGCCCTTTCATGGTGTGGTCTTGGTTGCTCTCACACACACACACAGTTGCACATTACACTTTCACTTACAACCTTAAGCCCAAATCTACTTAACTTTGATCTCTTGACCCTTTGGGAGACTCATGTAGATGGTCCTCTAGAACCATTAGCCCTAGGCTAGAGTTTAGCTAAGATCAGTGCATGAAGGACGTAAAGTAGGGAATTCTATTGGTTCATGGCTCAAGTAGGGTGATTGAAACCCCAATTTTACTAAAATACTAAACTTAGCATTTTCCCCCCAAATCTACCCAATTTACCAAATTGCTCTAATTGGCCAAAATTTCCAAAATTACCCGAAAATCACTTGTTAGTGATATACATAGTCATTTGACTATCTTGGAAACAAGCCAAACTATTGAATTGCAGTTTCAACTATCAATTCATATGCTCGTATTGGTGGAAGAACTTTCAAACTTTGTATGTAGAAGAGAAATCTCACCTTCATTCTTCTCAAGTTTGTCCATAAAATGCAAGATATCCATTGAAGTAGGTTTGAGCATCCTTATGTAACAACTTCTTATCTTCAAATCTCTCACAGTCATTACTCTCCATGATCTCTCTATAGTAATGAAATTCCCAATCTCAAATTTCTTTAAAATACTTAGGAATGTTGTAGGGATACTTCAAATCCCCTCTTAGGAAGTTTTATATAGAGGAAGGAGAAAGGAAACCAAATTTTTAGCGTTTTAAAGGAGTTATTCGAACTATGGTGTTATAAAATCATATAAAACCAATATATTCAATTCTCAAATTTCCTTCTTCCACAGTTAAAATCCTTTAATATAATAATTTTTTGTGCCAATAAAATCATATAAGACTCACAATTACTATATAGAACTCATCAAAACAACAATTCAAATCCAAATCACACTGATAGGTATGGGTTGCATCCCACAAAGTGCTTGGTTTAACGTTGTCTGCTGGACGTAATCAATGTTTTAATTAGGTTTGACTCAACATTAGAGTCTCCTCAAATGTAGGACCCTCTCCACTCATTTAAACGTTTAATCTGTGTTCATTTACCTTAATCACTCTCCCAGTTTTTTGATATTCAATGTCAACAGCTCCATATAGATATACCCTTATGGAAAAACATGTCACTTGCCAGTTGAGTTGGAAAATAAAGCTTACTGGGCAATCAAAAAGTTTAATTATCATTTGAAAGATGCTGGAGAGAAGCGATTACTACAGTTAAATGTGTTTGATGAATTGAGAAATGAAACTTATGAGAATGCGAACATTTATAAGCAAAAAATGAAATTTAGGCATGATCAGAAAATTCTGAAAAACATTTTGAGCCTTGGAAAGAAGTGTTGCTTTATAATTTAAGATTGAAATTATTTTCAGGAAAACTTAAATTCAGGTGATCAGGACTATTTATTGTGGTATGAGCCTATATGATGTCATTCTTATATGTGTTTTACAAGCAGTTTTATAGGACTATAAAGCATTATCAAGTCTAGTAGACCAATCAATCCTTTTTGGATTTACTATTTTTTTTAATATTCTTTTAATTTCTCGATTGGATACTTCTGCTAAACCACTGATCTTGGGATGATAAGCATAAGCTGTGGCAATACTACGATGTTTAATCCCAAATTCTTGAGTTAATGTTTCAATCATTCTATTCCTGAAATGACTTCCCTATCTGTAATGATAACTCGTGGCATTCCAAATCTTGTGAAAATATTCTTTCTTAAAAATTTTACTACACTTTTAGCATAATAGTGAGGTAAAACAATGGCTTCAATCCATTTAGAAACATAATCCACAACTATTAAAATATAAATCTTTTCAAAAGATGGTACAAATTGTACCATGAAACATAATCCCCAAACATTAATGCTTTTAACTTCAAGAGTAAAATTTAAGGGCATTTCATCTCTTCTGGAAATATTGCATATTCTCTGACATTGATCACATATTTTTATATAATTATTAACATCCCTAAATAAAGTAAGTCAATAAAATCAAGATTGTAAAATTTTAAATGCGGTTTTATTCACTCCAAAATGTCCCTCAAAATCTGATTTATGACATTTTTGTATAATTTCTTGAGTTTCTTCTAATGGTACACATCTTCAAAAAATAAAGTCATTACATTGTTTATATAAATAACGGTCATCCCAAAAGTAAAATTTTGAATCATAAATAAACTTTTTAATTTGATGGTTATCTAATCCGTAAGGTAAAATATTACTAACCAAGTAGTTCACTATATCAGCATGTCACGAAATTTGTCATTCATTAATCTCATATAATTGTTCATCAGAAAAGTTCTCATTAATTTTATTATTTAAATCTTTTTTTATTTTTCTAGCCTTGATGAATGATCAGTTATTTGATTATCAGTACCCTTCCAATCCACAACTTTAAAATCAAATTCCTGCATTATAAGGACCCATCTAATTAAGCATGATTTTGCATCCTTCTTCATCATTAAATACTTTTTAGCAGAATGATCAGTATACACAATGCATTTGATTCCAATTAGATAAGATCTGAATTTTTCAAAAGCAAACACTATAGCAAATAATTCCTTTTCAATGGTAGTGTAATTAATTTGAGTCTCATTAAGGGTTTTATTATCATAGTATATCACTTTGAAAGTTTTGTTATATCTTTGTCTTAAACAACCCCTATAGCATAATCACTAGCTTCACACATTAATTCAAAAAGGTTTTTTGCATTCAGGTGAAACAATAATAGGTGTAGTGATTAATTTCTCTTTTAATAAGTTAAAGGCATATATGCATTCATCATTTTTTCTAAAAGTTGACATAAAGGCTTGGAAATTTTTTAAAAATCTTTAATATAACGTCTATAGAAACCAGCATGTTCTAGAAAACTTCTTATTCACTTCACACTCGTAGGAGGTGGCAATTCAGCAATAACTTAAATTTTTGCTGGATCAAATTCCATGGTTGTTTCAGAAATTTTATGCCCGAACACTATTTCTCCTACAACAAAAAATTGACATTTTTCCCAGTTGAGAGCCAAGTTTGTTTCTTCAAAGTGTTTTATAACTCTTGATCTAAACATAAATCAAAAATAGTCCCAAAGATTGAGAAATCATCCATAAAAATTTCAATTCTTTTTCAATTAAATCACAAAAAATTGACATCATACATCTTTGAAAATTTGCATGGGCATTACATAATCCAAATAACATTCTTCTAAAAGCAAAAGTTTTATAAGGACTAGTAAAAGTTATTTTTACTGATCCTCAAGAGCAATAGGTATTTGGTGGTATCCTGAATATCCATCCAAAAACAAAAATAATGGTACCCTGCTAGTATATCCAACATTTGATCTAGAAAGGTGAAGAAAAATGGTCTTTTCTAGTGGTGGGCTTTAATTTTCTATAATTAATACAAATTCGTCATCCATTAACTTGCCTTGTTGGAATTAATTCATCCTTTCATTTTTAACCAGAGACACTTCTCCTTTCCTAAGAATACAATGAATAGGACTAACCCAATAACTATCTGAAATTGGATAAATAGTCCCAACGTCCAACCACTTTAAATTTTTTTTTCTTAACTACTGTCATTATAGGATTCAATCTCCTTTGAGGATCAGTCCTAGGCTTATGGTTATCTTCCATTAGAATTCGACGCATACAAATTGAAGAACTAACTCTTTTAATATCAGTTAATGTCCATCCAAAAACCTTTTTATGATTTTTTAATCTTTGCAATAATTTTTCTTCTTGTTTTGCAGTTAAATATGAGGATATAATAACTAGTAATGTAGATGAGTTTCTCAAATATGCATACTTTATATAAGTAGATAAAACTTTCATTTCAAGTTTAGGAGGTTTTTCAATAGATGAAATCAGAGGTATACTATTTTTAGTAGTATGTAAAATTTCATAATTTTCCTGAATATAATTTGAATCCTCAATAATTATCTCATCTGATTCATCTTCAAAGTCTCTTTCAATCTCAGCTTCGTGTTCTTTCTCTTTTGAAATGACTTCATCTTTTTGATTCAATTTGACTTCACATTTGTTTTGAATTTGAAAATAGTATTTTTTGTTTATGATAACAATGAGACCAGATAGACTTCATATATCTAATAGTTTAGATAGCTGAGCACGATACTACAAGCGATATATCATCTTGAAAGATAAGCATGTCAATTTTTTGTAGGCTTAACTATTTATACTTGAATATTTCTGACTCTATTTTGAACTGCGAATTTTATAGCTGCAATTCCCTTATCAAATACACATATTATATAAGATTTAGATTAATCTTGTTTCTTAATCCTCTATAGTTAGTTACATCTTAGGCAACTGAACTCGCATAAAAAAACTCATGATTAAAATCAGAGTTTCGTCTTCAAGAATTCAACATTTAGGTTTCCATGATTGCTTATAGAAAAATCAAAGGGAAGGACTCAATGTGGAACAATTATTTTTGGAACCCAAAAGAGTGAAGAGTAGGAGATGTTAAAGATAGTAAAGAAGGTTCAGTGACATCTCAAACTAACCTATAGTTTGGCTTGACATCTTTGAAAGGGAAATTATATTTAATGTTTCAGTCCTGTAAATTATTTAGACATTCGAGACTTATATCTACATGTCAAAAGCAAATGACCCGAGAAAATAGAAGGATTTACATCATACTGAACGGCTATCTCAGAATCCTAAAAAATTTCAGGACTTATATCATATGATATACAATCATATGCAATTTTAAAAGAAAATGTGAGGATTTATGTTGTACCAGACGAACAACTTTGAAGTTCTATGGGTATATGTTAATTATTTCTATGAAAGTTTAGTTAAAAATCATTCTTATGCTTACCGTTATCGTCTCGACCACTGCCCAGAGATGATTCATCACTTGACTGCGTCATTGTCTTATTCCGAGAAAATGAGAGAGAGGAAAGAGAACATATCTTAAGGAACTTATTATAAATATTCAATGTGTTCTTATACAATGTATTTTGAATTTGTTTTTTTTTTGTTAAAAATAATTAAAGAAAATGGGGAATAATTTGATCATGTTAAGCGACATCGGTTAAGATCTCATGGTTTCATTATCTCCGCATCGCTGTTAATTATGGGGTTACTTAGTCTTACGAGCTGTTAGACTCGTTTAGACCAGAGAATTCTCGTTAGCAGTCGTACGTTACCTCATCCGAGGGATTTTCATAAATAAAAAAAAATGAATTATTATTATATTAAAGTTTAAAAACATTACTTGTAGTTTTGAATATGTTTTGTTATAGAATTTTGAAAGGTGTTGAAATTTAAAAAGTATATTTTGGTTATGTGCTATATGATTGCAATCCTGAACATATGTCGAATGTTAAACATGTTAGAAAAGCAGTAAAGAGTAACCGAGTAATAAGCATGAACAAATATGTATAGTAAAGTGTAGTAAAAAAGAAAAGGCCAGTGCATAGCTGTCGTCTCTAATGTGCTTCAAAACAAATTATAGTTATGTAGTACAAGTCTATATATAGATAAAAAAAAGGTTAGACAAATATTTGAAATTTAAATATGGAAACTTGAGCATATATATATTTTCATAAAAGGTTTTAGTGATATGAATATAGAAAATCAGAATGGGGTATAAGAACTGAAGTTGGGGGTGGGCTCAGTTATAGACATCTCATTGTTACAATCCCATAAGAAACCATGACATCGAAGCCTATATTGAATAACAACCATTAGCAAAACATTTCTTAAGGTTGGGTAACTTCAAATCCCCACCAACTATCTGACAAGTGAAATGGTAAGCATCGTCAGCCACATGTGTCATATGTCTATATGTGATGTTATTGTAGTATTGTAATTTTCAACTTTCTAGTAACTGATGTTATAAAGAAGTGGTTCGCAAGTCATTCAGAGTTAGGTTTAGAGCTACCAACAATCTATAGAAATGAAAAGAGGAACTAGAATCAAATATTGATTTAAAAAAGAATTTAAGCTCTAAAATCATAAATGTAATTTTGCATCCTCGCTTTTACCCCATATTTTCTAACTTATAGGCTACTTTGATATTTCTTATGCATTTTTCAACAATTTTAAGTGTTGCTATCCAATTTCGAATATTTTCACAACTTGAATTAAGATAATCATACGAAAAAATGCATGCATACTATGCAATTCTTATATATTTACATTTCTCAACAATTTTAAGGGTTTCTATCCAATTTTGAAGATTTCCACAACTGGAATTAAGATAATCATATGAAAATATGATGCATACTATGCAATTCGTATATATTTACATTTCTGGCATCAAATTTTATTTTATTTAATTATTTTTTTTATTCCTATCCTCTCATTTATGCATGAAATGGTGTAATTTGCCTTTGAAATATTGTGGAAGAGTAGCAAATAAAGAATAAAATTTGGCCGTTAGATATGTAAACATATATACGAGTTAAGTGTCGTGAATATGCAACAGTTGAATCGTGGGAGCTAGATCTGTAAAAATATATATGATTTGAGTAGTATAGATGTAAAGGGTAGAGTTTAACTGTCAGATATATAACTATGCATATATGCATGAGTGATACGGGTGGTATAAATGTTTAAGGATTTGAAAAAGGAAATGAATATATATATATCAGTTTGCTTATTTGGTTTGGGATTGAAGTCCAAGTAATTAAAAGAGTCTGAAAAAGAAAATTTATAGTTAAATTTAAGATTTAGATATGGAAATACAAAATCTGAAATTTTTATGTTTGAACATATGAGTTAAATTTACAAGTATATGAGGATTAAGAAAATCTATAAGTTTATATTTTAAAATTGAGTGCTACAAATGTAAAAATTAGAATTAAGCAATCTCAAATACTTATTTTAAAAATTTAAGCATCATATGTACATATCAATAATTATGAAATTAATCGATCTCTCAATTTGAATTTATATATTAGCTATTTAAATACTCAAAGATTTAAGAAAAAGAGCATGTATACAATTGAGACTTAGTCATTAGATATACTAACATTTAAGTATTTGAAATATGCTTAATCTATTTGAAATATACGTGTTATATATGTAATATATGTGGAGTTTTGAAACATTATATACATATTTTGAAAATTGGGTGTTGTATAGGTAAGCACTTCTTTATATATAGGTTCGTGTCTTTTAATTTAAGAGTCAAGTACATAGATACATAACGCTTTAAAGACTAAAAAATGTCTTTCTTTTATTTTAGGAGCCACATGTAAATATTTAAAGATTAAGAAATTTTGTAACTTCATAGTTTAGTTCAGTGTTATATAGGCGACGTACCAGAAATCTAAAACTGATACATTTAAATTAACTATTATATATGTAAATAGTATGAAAATCTGAAAATTATTTTTTTTTATTAGGTGTTAAATATGTAAATACATTAATTTATGCAAAATCTGTAAGTATCATATGTTTAGATTTAGGTGTTAAGTGTGTGAATACTTAAAAGATTTGAAGTGTTAGGCTTGTGGATACTAATGAAAATAAAAAAAATCTACACATGTATATCAGCACAGATAAATACAAACAAAAACAGAAAATTTGCATATGTATTATTAAATTTAAGTGTTATGGATGTAATCACAGAAGTATTGAATGGTATGTATGTAAATTTTCCAAAAGAAAGAGAAAGAAAAGAAAACTTTAGAAAAAGGTGTATCATACAAAATGATGAGGATAACCAAGTTATATTAGCTATAAGGGTGAAGACAAAGAATAAGTGAACATTTCCTTCCTTCAAGTGATAATCATGAAATCAAACTATTAGGATAGGATAATAAAGAAGAAACAACAAATTACGAATCGTTATGTTTTTATGCCGTCCTCTATAATCTCCGTAATTAATGACACAATTAGACTGAGAATTCCAATAGCTAATCATTTGAAACCAGAACCTGCAAGGGAAACCAAAATTCTTGCCAAATATTAAAACACTATTATCCTAATCTAAAAACAAAGAACCATAGGAAATATAAACAGAGATGATGATATAAAATTTTATTCCCAAATGAATCTTAAACCCTATTTCTCCCAACCACAGGGAATTTAAAGTAATCCCATAATACTGCGGGACACATGAATTTGACTCAGAACTTGTCATTTTTGCCTCATTTACATGCAAGAAAAACCCAAGAAAGTAAACCAAAAAGAGTGGTAAACGAAAACGCCACGAGTTGATAGCATATAGATAAAATTTTCAAGGAAAAGTAAATTCAGGAACTAAGGAATTATGCATAACCTCTAAAAGTTCTTGTGATCAACAATTCTATATTAAAATCATTTTTAAAATATGTTCATAAGCTGTAGGACGCACATATGTATCTCCTTCTTCAAGTCAAACCCAAGTACATAACTTGTACTAGAAATAAGTGCAATGTTCAGATTATGTAAAGAGAAGAACAAAAAAATGGCAGTCAAATTTCTTGACCTTAACAAATCTCGCTTCAAACAATCATAGATCGTGTTTAACAATCCTCAGATAACTTGAGATAAGTTACCGAATTCTTCATAGAAGAAGACCTACCGCCTCATAGTAAAAAAAAAAACATTCTAGACTCCATTAACTTAAGTAACCGAAAAAAATCAATTCATAACTCAAGCCAAACAAGCAACATTTCAGAACATCAAAGAAAATATTTCTTTAAGAATCAGAAAAATAATTCCCATTGCATGAGATATTCCACAATTAAATCACAGAAGAAAGTGGAATTCTAAAAGATATTACCGTAGAGAGAAGAAATCGTGAGAGAGGGATTCGGGGAAAAAACTTCACAAAAAAAAAATAATAGTAATAAATAAAAAAATCGCTCCCCCAAAACTTCATTCAAAGGGGGGTATTTATTCCCGGAAAAGGGAATAGGTGCTTACCAAGCAACTCACCTGCGGTGAAGAGAAATGCACAGATGGCAAGAAACCGACCAAGAATAAAAAATCGGAAGGCTATCTTACGCATTTAAGCGGGAAAAAAAAATTAACGGTGAAGTAACCGGCGGCGAGAAGAGAATATCACAGGGAAAAGTTTGATTAGGTCTTGAGAGAAAGGAGGTGATCGGAGAAACGCAAGGGAGTCTGGTTAGAGTATCGAATGAAACAAACCCGTGGAGAAGGATGCAGGCATGAGTGGGGAGGGGAAGCGTAAGTTTATTTTTTTAATTAAGAAATCCCTTTTTTTTCTTTTCATATTATTATTTTATTTAAATTCATCAATTTGTGCACCACTCGATCTTATCCAAAACCCTATTATTATAGGTATCATTCCCATGTAAAATCGATGCCCTGAACAAGTTGACGCGATCCATTTTGTCATCCGGGGTCATCCAAACAAGTTTGCCTACGATCGTACCAATTTAACTCCAATTCATGTAACATGGCACTTGAAGTTATTTGGTAAGATCAGAGCCGTTTAACAAGCAAAATACTGACCGATCTTTGCCTAAGCAACAACCAAAGTCAAGCAGACTGCTCGCGGTGGCGAGTCAATCGTCGTACGTCATGGGGTCCCCTCTTATGGCTTTCAAATCCCTATGGGAGCTCAACTTGAGCTTGAATACGTTGATTTTAATCGAGTAAATCAAATATTGAGGATTTGAAACAAACCATATAAAACTACAATGAGCGAAGAAATGGTTTGAATTTCTAAATATTGTAGGTCTCAGTCTAGTTCTCTAGGAGTGTCAAACAACAAATCCTAAGGCTAGATCATATGCTCTGATAGAAATGAGGACCTCATAAAAGTGAGGTCAACAACAACCCTTGAGACATAACTAAATACGAGGGCTTCTCTATTTAAATAAATAAACCCTATCTTATTCTGATAAGGTAAATAAAAAATCCCTGATTCCACAAACCCATAAATTTTGAAAGTTTTCTTCATTTGAGTGGTTAGAAATTTTAAGCTAATATTTCTATTCCTCAGGATGGTGTGTTATTCTTCAGATGACGCATTCGATCATTTAGAAAGAAATATCCTGAGTTCTTTGGTGGATATCAAACCTGCCAAAAAAAAAACATCCAACAATAATAACATCAATGATGTTCACATCCACATCATCTCATGATAGCATAAGAGAATACACAAAAATAATCACATTGAATGAAATCATAACAAATATACTAACATATCTCTAAAATCCCAACATAATAAAACCAATACAAGAAACGAAAAAGGACTAAATGAGTATGATATTCAGACACAAAAAAAAATTATTAATCTTAGCGGTCAGCATCATCATCCTCATCCTTATCATGCTCCTCATCTACGTTAGTCATAGGTGTCTTGCGAGGATGATGAGCTTTGTGAGGTAGTTCTTGAATGGTTGCCTCCATGCTCTCAACTCTAGCATCCCTAGCTTGGTATATCTCTCTCAACCTCGACTCATTATTATTCAGATTGACAACATACATGGCATACAAGTCCTCGGTGAGTGTGGCAACATGCTTAAAAGTCAAGTAGTAAATGATAAAAAATTAAGCTGACTTTTCAACTGATATACAAATGTTGATAAATTTTATTTTCTTATTCAACCACTTACTTTTCAGCCTAAAAATTGTCATTTGACTACATCAGCTAATATTTCGATTCGAGATTGATTCAATAAATAGAGGGCTCATTTAATAGAATTCCTAATTCTTTGTTTCTTTGATTTTGGATTCAAGTATTATGCCTTTAACTTCTTTAAGTTGTATTGGATTGAAGTATTATGCCAATAAGTTATTCGGAATAAGCTGCCCCAAACAGTTTTACCAGACAGGGGCAAGAAGGTCATTTATACAACCATAACTACAAATAAACTATTCTGAATAAGCCGCTATTCTGAATAAGCCGAATAAGTCGCCACAAACAGTAAGCCAGCTTATCTTGATAATCTGCAGATTATCAAATTATCAGAATAATCTGCTTATTAGCACATTATAAATAATCAACAGCTACCCCAAATAGACCCTATATATAGTTCTGTTTTAAAATAAGGCTTATTTATGTTTTAGATTTTGAATGATATTTAGTTATGCATTGATTTATGTTTTAGATTTAAGTTTAATGAATTTAATTTATGTTTGAATTTAGTTTAATGAACTTGATTTAGTTTTTGATTTAAATTTAGTGAATTTGATTTATGTTTGACAAACTTGATTTGAGTTCAATAAATTAAATTTGAGTTTAATAAATTTATTTGATTTTAGTTCAAATATAGCTTAAAATAAACTACAAATAAGTTGAGTTCATCATGAACCAAAAAATGGAACAAAAAGAAAATTTTGCTTGGTTTGTGTGCCTTAAAAGATCCTCATAGGTTGACTTCCTCATTAGAAAATCATGTCAAAGATTAATTATTAGAGATTAATGAGACATGAAAGTCATTTGAGGTGGATATACCTGAATTATGGAGCTCTTTCAAATTGAGACCTGATCTTTGTGAATAATATTAAAAAAAGTTCAGTGGAGTAGAGATTCATGGGTTAATTGAGGTCTAGTATTTAGAATAACCAGTAAAAAAGAGTCAGTTAGCAAAGGAGATTGATCGCTTTGATAATGGCTTAAAAAAGATTAACCTGTTTGATAGAAGCATTTTGAGGAGAGTAGATTCATGCACATGAAATATTTGTCAAGTGGAGGGGATGCCCGTGGGGATTTCATATTAGCCTTTCTCTCCTTTGGCAAGCTAGAGGAGGGAGAGATGGGGTAAGGGGATGGCGACGAAGAAGCGAGAAAGGCATTTAGGGTTAATAGTTTTTTCTTTGGTTCCTTAATGACTCCAACTCTCATCCATTCATGCTCTTGAATGAGCTTCCAAGTGAAGGGGGTGGGGTGGGGATTTCATTTTTGTTGTCCTCTCCTTTAGGAAACCAGTGGTCGGAGAGATGTGGCAAGCGGATGGCGGCAAAGAAGAAAGAAAGAAACTTATGGTTAAAAGTTCTTAGTTTGGTTCTTTAATGACTCCTACTCTAACCCATTCATGCTCTTGAAAGAGCTTTCAAGTGGAGGGGGTGGAGTGGGGAATTTCATTTTTGGTGTCCTATCCTCTGGGAAACCAAAGGAGGGAGAGATGGAGCAAGGGGATGGCGGCGAAGAAGAAATAAAGAAAATTAGGGTTAGTAGTTCTGAATTTAATTCTCAAACTCTAACCCATTGAGTATTATCCGCTTTGGCCAAACGGCCTTATGGTTTTATCCCCTCAGTGTAACTTCTCAGGAGATCACCATCCGAGGAGTGTACCCATACGAGCAAGCTTAAATTAGGAATTTTCGATGAAATTCCAACAATTACACCAAAAAGACATCTTGATGTTTAAGAGTTTAGCTTCATTTTACTTAAGAAGTTTCACAATTTCCCGCACTTAAGTAACTGTCGTCCTCATCAATTTTCTAAAACAAAAATCATCCATCAGGCGTATAGAATTGTAGAGGTGGCTTTTATAAATTCAAGAGATGGTTCTCAAAATATAGTACTTTGTCTTTTGATGGTTCAAGAACTGGCTCCCATGGCAGAACACTTTGTTCTATATGACATATTGCTCCCATCTTCAAGCTGGTGTAATGCTATTATAACATTCGTAACAGTTCGACCAGTTGAGCTATTATCCGCTTTGGCCTAATAGTCTCATAGTTTTAGCCCCTTGGTGGAACTTCTTAGTAGGTCACCCATCCTAGGAGTGGACCCAAACGAGCACACGTAGCTTTAGAGTTTGTAATGAAATTCAACGTTATACCTAAAAGCACCTCGATATTTAGACTTTAGCTTCATACTACTCATGGTGTTTCACAAAGTTCACACACCTCGGATGCAACCAAATCAACCAATTCTTCTAACCTTTGTTTGAACCTATCCATACCCATTTGATGAGAGTTTTATTTATGCTCTTAAAATTTCAATATTGTATACAAATTGCTTTTGTGATGCTCTGTTTATTTTAGTTATTAACTTCTCTCTTTTGATTCCTCTTTGTAATTGCTTTTAATTACGGAATTAGGCTACTATTGTCTTATTAAAAAAATTGATCAAAATTTATTTGGGAGAAGAGACTGGGAAGATTTTAGAAGAGGGAAATTACGTATTAAGGGCTTTTGGAAATTTTACAGACCTGGCACGCAATTCTTGTGAATTTACATATCTCACCTTTTGTAGAACATAATGAAAGCCACTCAATTAATTCCGAGAGAGGATGGCAGCACTTCTCTCACATACATTCCTAATCCAAAATGGAGAGCTAGATCACGACAGCTTATAACATGTCTAAATTCTTCAAAGTTATATGTAAAAAATACATATGAATATATTAGGGGAAAAAACAACTATCAAAATATACTGAACTTTTTAAGAAAAAACAGAACTTGACCGACGCAATTAGTCAAGCAGCTGTTAGGGAAGCACAAACTTAATCTCAGATATCCCTTCGATAAAATAAAAGAAAAGAGCAGACATAATCAAAACAGAACTTGACCGACGCAATTAGTCAAGCAGCGGTTAGGGAAGCACAAACTTAATCTCAGCTATCTCTTCGATAAAATAAAAGAAAAGAGCAGACATAATGGAATGACATAATCGAATGGCTAGCTTCTTCCATAAGAAAGCACCTAAAGAAGAGTAATTAATACAATCATCAATTCTACGCGACTCATTGGAAGCAGCAGAAAATACTCATATAAATAATAAAAGTCGAACCATTTCTTCACAGAATCTGATGGATGAAGCAGCAGCAGCATCGAGCTTGTCCGGCGAGATAACAGGGAACAATGGGGGGACTGAGAGGGAGAAATGCATCACGCATTACTCGAGTTCTCAGAGAATACTTCTTGTGGGCGAAGGAGACTTCTCCTTTTCGGCGTGCCTCGCGAGGGCTTTCGGTTCTGCAGGGAACATGGTCGCCACCTCCCTTGATGATCAAGGTTAGGTTATGAGATTCCAATCATGACCGTTCGATCACCAGTATTTATATATAATATATTAGTCTTTTTTTAAGATTAAAAAAAATCAATTAATATTTCAAATCTCTTGCATTTCTTCTCTTCGGAAAAAAAAAAAACATATGAAGGCATAACGTTAACAAGCAATGTCTCTGGAATCTTCAATAAAAAATTATATGTTCAAATTTGTAAAATGTAAGGGTTTTTTATTTTCCAGAATAAAATTGAATTAAATAAAATTATAGTACTTTTAAAGGCACAATCTTATTCACAATTAACCAAATCAGCCAACAGTAAAACGCCCAATATGATTTTTCATATCAGATAAATTGTTGTGGAAGTACTTGACTGCTAGAAATAACCTGGATGAGCTGAAAGGACTAGGGTGCACAATATTGCATGGAATAAATGTGGAAGACATGCATGAAGATGACTTCTTGATAGCTAAGAGATTCGATCGAATCATCTTCAATTTTCCTCATGCGGGGCATTATATTCGGCTCCAAGAACATAATGAAGCGCTCATTCTGTAAGTTAATGTGTGTATATTTATCAATTAATAAATGCTGATCTCTTTTTCTTATATATTTTTTTGCCTTTCCTTTCTTTTGTCTAGTATTCACTTTTAGCATATAGTAATTTGGAACTTTGATGCTGATTATTGTTTCAGGATGCACAAAGCATTACTTTGTGGTTTCTTCAGCAGTGCGAGATGCTTACTAAGCGAAAATGGTGAGATACATGTCAGTCATAGGGATGATGAACCTTATAACAAGTGGGAGATTAGAGGTTTAGCAATGGAGAGAGGACTGGTTCTGAAGGAGACGGTGGAGTTTCAGATAAACGACTATCCAGGCTATCTTAATAAAAGGGGAGGTGAAATAAGAAGTGACGAGACCTTTCCACTTGGTTTTAGTTGCTTCACTTTCAAGTTTTCATTGAAATAAAATTTGGAGAATATTGAAAGTTTCAGGAAGGTTTGGGCAGATGAATCATCAAAGCATTTCTCAGATTTGATGACTTAGTTGCTATAGTACTTCTTGGTTAGGCTTTCTTTAATTTATGTATGTCAAAGTTAAATTAAAGCATGGAAAGTAAAGTTTATTGTCTCTATGTCAGAGTTAAATTAAAAGGGGCTTTATCTGTTCTCGTTTGTGAACTGACAGGATTTCTTCTTTGTTAAGGAGGTGGTTGAATGGCTATAATATAGAGCTTGTTTCAGAAAGTAATTCTAGCACTTCACCAATGGCACTTTTTGAACTTTAAATTATTTTAGGATATGTGATGTACAATGCGTAATAATTATAAGATAATTTTTACTTCTATGAAAACTAAGAAAAAAAGTTGTTTTGAAATGTTGCTATGGGCAGTTTCTTAGAGATGATTAATTTTTTTAAATGTTTTATTAAATAATTAATTGGATTTGTGAATAATTCATATAATAAATATTTTAAATTATTATTGATCAATTATGATGATCGCAATAATTATTTCACTAAATTTTCAGTACACGATTGCCAGCACTTATATAAAAAAATTATCATATTATGATAGTAATCTTTTCTAGTGGCTGACATCCTAGCAAAAAATTAATCATCAACTTTGATGAAGATGTTCAAGCATAATGTACAACACAAGGAATTCACGTATAAAATTCTAAGTGTCATTCATTACATCAAATCAATTTACCATTGGCATCTTATTATTTAATTTTTCTCTCAACATATGATCACATGAATATTCACATTAGTTTTGAATTTTATTTGCGATATTTTTTTTAGAAAAATATTTCATTACCCAAAAGTTGGAATTCATTATTTTATGTGAATTTATTTTGGCATTATGCATTACTTTAAATTTTTTTCTAAAGAATGAAGCTACATCCCACTATTAGATATGTTCAATCAAAATGGCTCATGTGAACCAAAATGAATATAAATTCATCTAAATGGGCATTCTTCATGATCCGGGCTTATTAGGGAATTCAACCCAAGAGTGAATGAAAGAAGTGGTACAACCCAATCTGGCCAACTAAGGTTTTGTTTGGGGCAACTGCAATTTATTGAATAATCTGCTGATAAGCTGATTAAAAATCATCTGCTGATAAACTAGGTGCGGTGACTATTACAAATTTTTATTTTTTTGGAAAAGCCAAACTGCTGTCAGAAAGTTGCCACCGCACCTAGATAGGTGCGTTGTGAAAATACTGTTTTTGGCATTTTGAAAATGCATAAGCTGCCAAAACGTGTTTACCCAAACAGACCAAGTGTGTTTTCAAAACGTCATCGCACCAAATAAGCTGCCC
>NW_018252175.1:55111-60502 GCF_001263595.1 Phalaenopsis equestris | reverse complement strand
AATTCAATAAATAATATTTTAATTTAAGAAATTTGATTTGAATAATTTAACTACTATTCTAAAGAAAATTTTTTATAAGTGATATTTTATAAATTTTAAATTTGAATATCATTTTGTCATCAAATCATAAAAACATTAAAATTAAAAAATATTCTCAAAAACACCACTAAGATATAGATATTAAAATAAAGATATAATTATATATTTTAAAATGAATTCCAGGTAGCTTTTTCAGTTCCCGTTAGTCCACTAAAAATATTGTAATCCAGTTTTCTTAAAAAGAAAAGTTTGCAAATTCTGATTTAACTTTATTTTTTTTCTAATTAACTAATAATGCATTCAATTAAAACATATGGGTCGGTTTAGGGCAGCTACCCCAGGAAGCTGCTGCGGGGAAGTTGCTGCTGAGAAACTAACTGACTGTTTCTTTACTCCGGTTTAAAAACAGTCGTGCGACAGCTGTTTCTAAGTAATTGACTATTTTGACCCTCGTAGTATTTTTGTTTGTGACATAACGATTCTAGCCACATATTTTTAAACACCTCATGTTAAAGTGAGTATCAAGTATGCATAAAAATTTCTCCTCGAATAAAGTTTGTGGATTATGTTATATGTAACTAAAAGCTTAGCTGTAATAATAGCCAATATTTTCTTTTGTAGATAAAATATCCCTATAAAAGGGGGAATAATAAATGTAAACTAACCTCTAATCCTTATTCGGTGGAATCCTACTTACTTCCATGATAAGTTTCTTCTCTCCTTTACTTGCCTTACTTAAGCTCGATTTCTTAATTATGATCACAAGTAAAATGGAATTCAATATCTTGAAAAGATGCGATGCGACGAGCATGGATTATACCATAAATAAGAAGAGGTGTCTTTAAAAAACAAGAGTTGAGCAATAGAGAAATTGCTAGCAACATGGATTACACTTGGGAATTTGTTGCCCAAAAAGTTAATGAGCTCAAGAAGTAAATGATGGTGATGGTCCAAGAAACATTCGCCCAAACAACGACACCATCACCCCAACTAGTAGCTCTACCATGTTGATTGGTCAAACTTGCCTTTATTGTTAGAAAAACTTCCTTACTGAAGTCAGTAGATGTGGATGATTAATAATACTCAAATAACATAAGTTTGGCCCGAATTTATTGCAGTAGGACATAAATCCCATATTTGTACTAGTTGGAGAATGCTTTCCCTAAAGAGATATCTAAAGAAGAAGTCCTCTAACGCTTGAAATCCCATCTATGGAGGGCAACCAAACCACTCTGACTATCTCTCCTCTTTCAAATCCATTGTGTGATTGTTAAGGGTAAATAATGCATTGAAATTTTGGGTATTCCTTATGACCATGAAAGAGTCTTCCCTTTATAGTTCAATAATATACCATTAGAATTAATAACTTCTTTTACAGATTTCAAGCAGATATTTATAGCACAATTCATTAGTGCTCAAAAGCCACAGAAGAATTTACAGACATTGCTTTAACTGTGCAAGGAGCCTATAAAGATCTTGAGAGCTTTCGTAACTTGGTTTTAGAGAGAAATGCTAGAACTAAAGCACTTAGAACTCAAAGTAGTCATGGCTTAAGGGTTGAAAGAAGGCCAATTCTTTTATGCACTTGGCTTATAGCACCCAAAAAATTAGCTAAGTTATTGAAACTGGTAACAATTGCATATCACTAGAAGATTTATAGCTTATCAATTGTCTTTGCACAAGCAAAACACAAGAGAATACACCCACCAAAAAGGAACTTTCATAAGCCCGATGTGAGCAATTATGAATTGAGGTTTGAAGAGCAATGAACCTGCTTCTTTTAATAGCAAGTTCATTTACAGGAAAGTGGAATTCTCTTGATATAGGACAAGCCCGGTACAAAGACAAGCAAGTAGGTTAGCACTTATGGAGGAGGTCTCTACCCCTGCTCACTTGATACTATGATAGTCTCCCTTGAGGCTCTCATTTATTGAATAATAGAAGTCAATCAAAATAATGAGTATATATAAAAGACTATGACAATAAAGGCAGGAGGGTACATACATGACCCAAAAATATAATGTGCTTACCACTAGAATCTTGTACATTATAAGGAGTGTAACTACCTTTGAAGCTTATGTGAGGAGATAATCAAGTCGAATAAATTGTAGGTGTTTATGGAAAGATGAGCAATAACTCAAACATAGGGAAAAGCCCATCTAAAAAATCAATGAACATGCTCCCACCTAAGTGATTCACATTATAGGTATTTTCCTAATGATACTTATTGGAGATGTTGTTAAAGCATCTCATCAAGCTAGGCTAAAAAAAACTTTTCTCAGATGAAAAGTGCGTGAAAATATCATTTTAATAGCAAATCATGCATCGACCACCAATTTTTTTCATAAAAAATAACCTACCAAGCAAAGGGAACCCCTACAATGACACAACATTGGTTGTGACCCTGATCACTGACTACTAAATCAACAACATTCACATCAACATAGGGAGCTCAATTAATATTTTTTCAAACTCCTCTCATAAACACATTCAAGGCTATTATTCTCACCTACAACATAAACTGGAAGTTCCCATACAAAGAAGATGTTATCACTATCCAAGGCAACTTGGAGAAATCACGCACTTGCAACACGCGGGTCATATGCAATGTACACTAAGAAGCATTGGTGATTGATATCTAGTGAGGGAGTGGTCTGGAAACCGGTAAGACAATTAAGTGGATCACCATTATGCAGGAAAATATTGATAAAGTATTTTGATTATTTGCACCTTTAATATAGGGTACATGGGTGAACTAGATGACAATCTATGCAAATATTGTGTTGTATTCACTTTGTTTGTTGAGGAGATTTTGGAAGTTTTAATCACTGAAGCTTGCCATAGGTTAAACATTGATTCAATGGCTCGAACTATGAAGTAAGAGATGTAATCAACAACGCTCACAATGTCAGTACCAATTTTGATAGAAATGCGTAAGATACATGATGCTAAATGCATCATGAAGGTGCAACACATAGAGTAAGTAACCAGCATGGCGATGATTTCAAAGTTTGGATGAAAAATACTAAATGTATGCATTTCACTAATCTCAACTCAGCTTTTTAAATGGATAGCTACCCCCCACAATGAATCAATGTACTCATTGTATTAGCCATCGACTACTCCACCATGAGCTTCATAGATGATTTCTTTAGGTAACACTAAATAAAGTTGCATCTAATTGAATAAATGCAACCTGTCCAATTGATCTAAAATTGTCGACTGGCCCAAGGTGGCCAACCAGTAAGTCCAACTGAACAAATGTGGTTGATCGACCAATCGAGCTGACCAATAGTGGCTGATCGACCAAGATCATGCAAAATTAGTCTTATGCATAGTTTAAATTTTGTAAATGCAACTAAAAAAATGATATACATATGCTAAAAATACTGATGTGAAACAAACCATTCGACAATCAGTAAAACCACACCTAGACAAAGCTGTTGACTTTCATTTTTGTCAACCATCTTACGTTCAACTCAACGTACACCACCCTACCTTTGGACTAGTTTGGTCTTGTGTGGTTTAGGCATAGACATGCCCAGTTATTCATGGGTGTGGTCAGGCTTGATTCGGACATAGTCAATGGCGTGGTCACAACCAGTTCGAGTGCAACCACACCTGGATGTTCCCGAGCATAGTTACATTTAGTTTGAGTGTAGCCACACATCGATGCTTCTTGGAATTGGTCACACCTATTGCTTGTGTGTTCACATCCCATGCTATGCTAGTGATACAAGGCTTTCATCCTTAAATCTAGTGATGAATGGATGTGATGGTTTGTTGGCTACAAATCTATAAGATCTCCAACTGCTAGAACGATCATGATCGTCGATATACCACCCTAATTGATGGTCACTGAGGCCTTTGCCACTGCCTATGGAGCATATAAATAAACACACCCTCATTTTCACTTGACACTTTGCACACTTGAACACTATCATCAACACAAAGAAGAACATGCAAGAAGAAGAAGATTTTAAGCTTTCTCCTCCTCCAGCAAACCATCACAGCCTAACTCCTCTCTGGTAGGACTTCTTCTCTTCTCTATTTTATTTAAGTTTGCTTATGTTTAATTTAATTTGATTAACTTAAGTTTGAGTCAACACAAATCAATAGCTTTATATTAGGTTTGTGTTAGGGTCCAATCCAGGTCGACCCAAACTGAGCCTAACCCAAACCCAAAACATAATCAAATCCTAACCTTAACCTGAGCCAAACCTAACCTGACTTGACATAAATCTAACTCAAGTCCAACCAAGTTCAACCCAGGTCCAACCCCGAGTCAACCAAGGTCCAAACTAGACCAATTCAGGTCCAACCCAGGTAAACTGTGGTTTAACCTAGGTCCAACACAGACCAACACAAGTCATTAAAACAATCATTACTTCTATAAAATAAAAGAGTAGCTGTTAGCAAAGCATAAACTTAATATCATATATTTTTTTAATAAAATAAAAGAAAACAATAAAATTAAACAAATGGCTAGCTTCTTCTGTAAGAAATGACCAAATGAAAAGCCATTAAGGGTACTCTTGGTGCAACTTATTTGGTGTGATGCATTTTAAAAATAAAGGCGTGATGCATTTTAAAAATACAGGAAGATGCATTTGGTTACAGTGGTGTTGCAAATTATTGTAATAATCCGACAAAAATTTTTATTGAATGTAGTCTTGACCTCACTTTTGCGAGGACTCATTCCACTCCCCAAGACATATTTACAAACTAGGGTTAGAACTGGACCTCACTTGTATGGGCTCAAGCCCCCCAATCCTTGGTTAAGTGGGCTTAGGGTTTCGACAAGGTGACCCAAATTGATAACTGATATACCTAAAATATATATCATTTTTGTGCAAATTTTATACCTATTTTTAAGGATATTGCGCTTTAATGTGAGATATTTATGTGTTTCCCTTTTAGTTATAGTTAAATGGGTGAAATATGGTGAAAGTAGTAATAAAGGATCAAATTTGGAGCAAAAATGAAGAAGATGTGAAAATAAAATATGACGCCTAAATGCTTAGGACTGACACTTAAGCGCTAGGAGATAGAGAAGGTTGTGCCTAAGTGCCGAAGACCTCATGCTTACAGGCCAGGTAGTTATGATGTAAATTTAAGGAATTTTGGACAAATTTTGAAGGAGTGTTTGAAGCAACTCTTGGTGAAAATTTCAATTACAATTAATGGGCACGAAATACATTGAAATAGCTCTTGAAAAGAGGCAACTAATGAAAGATTCATTGAATATGAAAATATTTTGAAGAGTCACTAAAACACCTTTTGGAAAACTATAAAAAGGACGACTTGAATGGAATTGATATATATATATATATATATATATATATATATTTG
>NW_018252175.1:53298-54365 GCF_001263595.1 Phalaenopsis equestris | reverse complement strand
CCTGCTGACACTTTTTTTCATGCAGGATTGAGTCTTTTTCTTTTCTCTACGTACTTTTAGAGTCTATGAGAGTCCTGTAGCAAAAATAAGATACGAGCACGGGTTTCGAGGCATTTGGTGCGGGAACCACGTGCAGGGGACTAAGAGCAGATGCTCGCGCCCCATATTAGATGCTAGCGCCCCATATTTTTATTCTGCATTTTATATTAATGTATAGAATTAAGACCGGGCGTGTATTTGCGGAGTCTGACCGCCCCTTTCTTTTCTGGGATATGTTGTCAAACCAGTGGCACCGGCCTGTTTATTATTTTGATTTGGCTTGCTTTGCTTTTTGCATCATATTGCATGTCTGTACTTGTATGTGTTTCCTTGTTTCTTTTTGTGGTTTATTTGACATTTCACGATATAGTCTAGTCTCATTAAGGACCCTAAAATTGTGATTTTCTACAAAATTCTAAATAAAATATTCAAGATAATTAAAATTTAGGATTAAAATATTCAGGATTTAAAAATTGCAACATTTACTTTCTTGCATATACTAATAGGGGCTTATTTTAATAGAGCCTCCACAATACTTAAGGACTGCTCTAGATAACTGCATTCATATTTGAAACTATGAGAGTCCTGTAGTAGAAATAAGATACGGGCATGGGTTTCGAGGAGTTTGGTGCGGGAACCACGTGGAGGGAACCAAGAGCAGATGCTCGTGCCCCGTATCTCAATTCTGCATTTTATATTGATATATAGAATTAAGACCGGGCGTGTATATGCGTAATCTGGCCGCCCCTTTCTTTTCTGGGATATTTTAATGGGATATGTTGTCGAACCAGCGGCACCGGCTTGTTTATTATTTTGATTGAACTTGTTTTCATTTTTGCATCATATTGCATGTCTGCACTTGTATGTATTTCCCTTGTTTCTTTATGTGATCTGGGATTTCACGATATAATCGAGGCTCATTAAGGACCATAAAATTGTAATTTTCTACAAAATCCTAAATAAAATATTCAAGATAATTAAAATTTAGGATTAAAACATTCAGGATTTAAAAATTTTCACATTTAATT
>NW_018252175.1:52974-53288 GCF_001263595.1 Phalaenopsis equestris | reverse complement strand
CATATGCTACTAGGGTCTCCACAATGCTTAAGGACCGCTCTAGATAACTGCATTCATATTTGAATGTCCTGAGGAGTCCCCGTGCTTCTCTAATCTGACTGGCCCAACGTACCTCTTTATAGGTGGTTGTCTAGTGCGCCTAGGGTGTTAGAAGGCTCCCTGACCCAGACAGGCTGTAAGTTCTTTTGTTTGGAGCGTTTCCAACTTTGTAGCTGAACCTCCATTTTCTTTTCCTTCCCGAGACATCCTTGCCACTTTGGCAGGTATAAGTCCCATCTCTTAGAGCTTCATCTTTTAGTCATAGGATAGAGTTT
>NW_018252175.1:48552-52750 GCF_001263595.1 Phalaenopsis equestris | reverse complement strand
CCATTTAGGATACGATGATTTGTCCCCTACCCTTATGGCCTGGACGTGCTTTGACGTGTTGGGATATCTCCTTCAAGATGATTTAGGTTATTTCATGGGCCCCGTGTGCCGATGAGCAGCTACCCATTAGGGATGTGAGAGACTCACTCTCTGCCCGATGACATAGCACAAGCTTTAAATCATCGGATGTGAGAGACTCACTCTCTGCCCGATGGCTTAGCACAAGCTTTGAAGCATCAGAACTATTCCCACACAGAATAACACATGGAATAACCTTCCTTTGAGTACCTATTGCCCCAGGTTCACGATAATCCAAGCAAAAATCCAAGATTGAGAGTATTCTTGGGTACCCCCCAAGATGTAATTAACCAAGTGGGATATGTCCCCTTGGGAGTGCTCTTGACCCTAAAACAAACACCTACACCTGACTCTCTACTTTTGGGTAGTCTACGTAGGTATTCTGTCACGAATATCAGTTTAAGGTTCTTTTGCTCGATCTTGTTTAGGCGGACACTCTTAACCTATCCTTGCGAGGTTTACAACACGTAGTCTCTCCACATTTTGTGTTTTCTCTTGTTTGTCATTTTTTCGTATGTCCCTTCTTATTCAATTTCTCTCCTCTTCGAATCACATATATGATTCGAGAGGGAGATTTATTCAAATGGTGGAAGTATACGATGATTGACAGGCTGACAACTCCTTCTAAAATAAAAGAGAGAAAAACGAACGAAAACAAACATGATTAATGATTAACACATTTTTACACTACAAGATTTATTTTAACTATGGAAATCAAAACCTTTACATACTTAAATTTGCCTTAGGGGCACCCACCCATATAACTCCTAAATGAAATATCGATTGATCAATTGAATGTCCTAGCATTGGGATAAATGAAACATAAATTTTCCTTGAGCAATGGGATAACCTTAGCTTAAGCTTGGATGATTAATAAAACGATATGATAACTTCAAATTGAACTCAAAGTATTTTAAGAAATCTATAAAGTGGTTCAGAGTCATGCTATGAGAACTTTGAAATATCTTGAATGTTTTGAAGGGCAAATTAAACTTGTTATATTTTTTTCTAAAATCATCCACTAAGATCTTCCGAGACTCAATAAAGCCATAATCTGGAGTTTGGTAGCTATACCTTCATCTACTCCTGCAATCTGAAATCCTTGCACACTTATATACATATTGCCAAAGCTAACCTTTCTGGTTAAGGAGCGAGAAGTATCAATAAGTATGCTTTTAAGTTATTGCATTTACTTTTTCATACCTCATGTTTCTTTCTTGTATGCTTAAAGTCACCCTGCATGTGAAAGCCAAAACTAAAAATTAAATAAGTAAAGTTCACTGCCACAACTGTCAAAATATATGACAACTCAAAATTTAATCACAAATAAAAAAAAACAAAAATTACAACTAAATTAAAACTTCTCTATCGAATAATCGGGAATCCCTTAGAGGAGGTCACTTATGGTTTCTAACGAGATTTTCCACGGCCTGAATAGAAAGTATGAAACTCATTGAGTTGAGTTTAGTAAATTCGTTTAGACTAAGTGAATCAGAAAGAAAATAACAGTGCCGAAACAAGGAAACCATACGATCCTATCCGATGTTGCTCTAATCAACGTTCGAAACTTTAATATTCCCCATAATATTTAAATAAAAATAACCTTAGGAAACATTTGGTTTGACAATATGACTTGAAACAATAGCACATTAGAAAACTTAAACTTAAACTCGCCACGATGAGGTGCTTGGAGCTAGCATTGTAGGCAACACGACCATCTTCAACATCAAAACATGTCTATATTAGCTAAACCGTTCTTTAGAATTAAATAAAAAGCCATAAGATTTTGAGGTTGTCCGCCTAGTGCATCATAAATCCTCAACTTATTTTTAGGTCGTTGTATAGCCTTACTATACAATATAAGCTCTAAATTGCTTTAGGATTCCGATGTTTTCATTTGTTATGACTTAAACCCTCATATCTTCTAGGCTATTGGTGTGATCGTTTCACACGAATGTAAGCCCTAATTTATAAAAACTGGTAGGATGAAACATTTAAATACTTCTCCTCTAAATTGAAGCCAAACCATAAGATAACCTGAGAAGTTCTCTGAGGTTCTCCTCAGGATCTGTGACGTCCCTTAGTCTCCCTTTTTTTGGATTCCATAAAATGTTCCAAATTTGAGTCATTCTCCTTTCACACATCTTTGTCCGATTTCATTGGAAAGTCCCATTCTTTTCACCTCTTTGAAGACAATATCCCCTGATTTTTATTGAGAGTTTTCTTAGGTAACTTCGATTATCTAAAATGAATTAACTATAAGAGCTTTCCTTTATAAGAAAATTTATTTAACCCAACTTAATATAAACCTCAATTTTTAGTGAAGAAATACATCTCTCCAGAATCTTTTGGAGCGTCCTCTTTTTATTCTTCAATTTCTTGTCTCTCTACTTCAATTTCTTTTTGAACACAACCTTCCAACTCTCTTCCGCTTCAAAGTTAAATGGATTTTACTTACTTTTTATTCTGGTCTTTTGGCTTTGATTCAGTATTACTAGGAAGTGTTCCTTGGGATGTATTACTTAATGAATTTGTTATTTGCCCAAGTTGATTCTCAATATTTCTAATTATAGCTCCTTGACTTTGTAATTGATTTTCCATTTGTAACACCACTTCTTCTATATACAACTTCTTCATAAACTGTGTATTACTGTTGAAAGAACCTGGAGGATAAGCAGATTAATAATTATTATTCCCTCGGTTGCTCCAGTTTCCCAATGGGTTTCCTTGGTTGTTCCCTCATTGCTAATTATTACCACCCAAATTGTTATTCCAATTAAAGTTGGGATGGTTCTTCTAACCTGGTTTATAATAATTGGAAAATGGGTTATTTTGCTTATTATTTATGGTATTCAAAGTTTGTAATGATGCTTGAGAATCTACCATTTGGCCTAATGAATCTCTAGTTGTTAATCTCACACTTAATCATGCTCCGAGCACTTTGAAATCCCTTGAATATTTTCAAGAGAAAATTTAACTTGCTGTATTTTTTTCTAAAATAATCCACTAAGATTTTTCGAGACTCAATAAAACCATAACTTGGGGTTTGGTAGCTATACCTTCATCTAGTAGTCATTTCTTCAACTAATGCATAAGCGTCTTGAAATGGTTTTGACATTAATGAACCATCAGCAACAATATCGATAATTGATCTAAGAGATCCAACTAATCCATTATTAAAAGTTTGAATTATTAACCTATCTGGTACAGCATGGTGTGGACACTTTCTTAAGAGTTCTTTAAATCTTTCCTATGCTTCATAAATAGATTTTCCTTCAAACTGATTAAAATATGTAATATCATTTCTAAGCTTTGCAGTTTTTGATGGTGGAAAATATTTAACAAGAAATTTTTGTGCTAAACCACCCCTAGTTTTGATATATCCATGTGCTAAAGAATTCAACCACATCTTTGCTTTATCCCTCAGTGAGAAAGGAAATAACCTAAGTCTTATGGCATCATCTGATACACCATCGTATTTAAATGTAGCGCACAATTTCTAGAAAATTGGCAAGATGTAAATTTGGATCTTCAGTTGGTGATCTCCTAAACTGATTATTTGATATCATTTGAATAATAGTAGGTTTAAGCTCAAATGAATTAAACACTACAGTAGGTTTTTGATACTACAATGAAGTTCATCTACAGCAGGGTTGGCATAATCTATAGTAGGGTTGACATAATCTCTTAAAGGTCTAAACTCTTGATGAATTTTAGCATTTTGATTATTTTGGTATGCTATTTTGGTAATTTTTTTGGTTTTTTTTAAATTATAATTTTTTTGGTTTGTCTGATTTCTTTAATAGTTCTTTCTAATTTAGAATCATAGGGCACTAGTCCTTCAGAATATGAACTACGCATACACTAACTTATAATAAAATAAAATAAAATAAACTAAATAAAATAAGATAAGATAAGATAACTTAAAGTTTAAATAAGACTTTCTAAAAATAAAAATTTTCTTTTAAAATTATTAATTTCTCCCCGGCAACGGCGCCAAAAACTTGATCCCAAAACTGCTTATACGCAACAATATTACAATGTCTTTAATTATAATTTTCACTTATATTTCCTTACTTTGCAACAGTACCACAAACTTGATCCTGAAGAAAAATAAGAA
>NW_018252175.1:43582-48108 GCF_001263595.1 Phalaenopsis equestris | reverse complement strand
AAGACCGGCTAGGCAGGGAAGATACTAGCTCTCACTCTAGTGTCCCTCCATTCCCTCCACCTAAGGGATAATATCTCGTATCAGAACCTAAAGTAATAAACCAAGCTGGGGATTAATAAATCAAGTTGGGGGCTTTAACCTATCACTTTAAAATCCTCTAACTCTACACCATTCAATGGATATTTCCTTATTTATTTGTACTCAATCATATGAACTACATTCTCATTCATACAACCTCATGTGATTCTTTCGAATTGTTGACTGAGACAATACCATCCCGGTTCTTACATGTTTTAACAAGAAATTTCAACATCTAGATTGGCCAAATCAAGAAGTAAATGAAGTACATGGATTTAAATCATGACAACTTCTTTCAACATTAAAGATCAATAATCTCCACAAATTTCATCCAAAACTTAATTACTTATCATTTTAAGAAGAAAGATAAAGAAAACTACTCAGAATCCATGGAGAAAATAAAACCACACTTTAGTTTAAAAATAGAAATCATTGTCAAACCAACAAGTCTCAATTAAAACCAAAATTAGGCTAAAATAAAAGATAAAACTTATCTCAAGTCCTCCACCAAACTCTTGACGTTCCTTTGAATCTCTTCTCTTTTACAACACTCTCAATATAAAACTAGAAATAAAAAAAAGGATAAATATGTGGTGCCTGAAAATCTCTCCAACTAATTCCCCAATTTTTGAACTTTTAAAACTTTCCCAGGTACTTTTAGAAATCCATGGTGGTTATACCTACCAATTAAGCCAATGGGTGCCTCAAAAACCTCTTCAAATTTCACAGAAATTGAATTTACTCATCCAATATCTGCCACTGGCGCTTAAGCGCGGGATCTCTAGCGCTTAGGCACGACCATCTCTGTTTAACCGGCGCTTAAACGCCGGACCTGGCGCTTCGGTGCTAAATCTCTTTTGCACATTTTTCACCTTTTTGCTCCAAATTTGATCCTTTTTCACTCCTTTAAGAATTTTTCACCCTTTTTACATGTATCTGCGAGAAAAACACAAAAATACCTTCCATTAAAGCGCAATATCTAAAAAATAGATATAAAAATGTGTCTAAAAATACTATATATTTTAGGTCTATCACCTAATCTCCCATGAAATCAAATGTGATTCTCACTTTGTTGTAAAAATCATATCCCCTTTTTACAACATATGTTTCTCAACACATTTTAACAATTCAATTGATCAGATCAAAAAGTAAATGAGTTCAAATCATCATAAATTATCGACACTTAAAACCATAGAAAATAAAATCAATTCTTCACAAAACCATTTCTTTAAAGTAGGGAGAAAAATAAAGAAGACTACTTAGAATTCATGAGAAGGATATGATAAAACACGGACTTCATATATAAAAATAAGTTTACAAACAAAAGAAATGAAAAATACAACTTATCTCACAATCCTTCCCAAGCAAATTCCTAGCAATTCTCTCCATGCCTTTCTCTCTTTACAAGCACTCTCAATTCTCTCTTAGAAGTGTAATGAAGAATAAATCTCTCTTCTTCCCTCTCCTCTTACAGTCCTAGAAGATAATCTCCAAGCCCTTGACTTTCTCTCTATCTCTCCCCTTATTTCTCAGACCACCTATCTTTTTTTGCCCCCCTTAGAAGTTCATCTCCAACTTGATTTTATTTTGGGCTGCCTCCTCTGAAAAGAATTTCAATTTCCTTAAAAAATTCAAAAGTCAAACCTTTGAATTTGAAAGATGTGCCTCTTTGATCCAAGAGTTAAATTCCTTCAAATTAGAACTATCCAAAGTGTCTAGATGCATTGAATCACTCCAAGGGGTGTTTAGAACAAGTGTCACTTTGAAAATTCATGCAAAATTCATCTCAAAATGCCTTAATTTGAAATTGAAAAAAGTGGCAGCTGCCACATCTTGCGCCAGCGCTCTGGATTTTGGCGCATTATGCCCCAATTTGGCGTATCATGCGCCATACCCCAAAATTTGCTTTTTTTGCTCCAAATTTTGCTCCTTTTGCCATTTTTGATCCAAATGCCTAAAAATGGTATACCTGTGACAAAAACAAAAAAATATCTTTCTTTAAAGTGCAATGTCACCAAAAATAGGCATAAAAAGGGTACTTAAAACAATATATTATTTTTGTATATCAAAATTCCTCAAACTTAAATGTTACTTGTCCTCAAGTGACACTTTTATTACATAAAAGCATTTGACTTTATGATAAAGATTAATTTACCACTTCTATAATTTAGTTCGATAAATAGGATAACAAAAATTAAGAAAAACTTTTAATAACTTAGGTTCAAACTCCAAGTCTAGGAATATCTAGTAATCAAATTTAAGATTTTTGAATCTCTATTCATCACAAGAAGAGTTGCAATTTGTCATGCTAAGGACATTTAGAACATTCATATGAAAAATAACTTCATGAAAGCCTTACTAGGAATACTATTAAAACTTCAATACAAGTTTAGAAAGTGTAATAAGCTTCTTCCATAAGTTGATTCAAGTGAAGCCAATTTTTAATTAGGCATCTTCTCAAGCTCTCCTCACCCATTTTTTTTCATTTCTTTTGCTTCCTCTTATTTTTTTTAGGATCTTTTTTAATCCCTCTTTTTTTTCCTTTTTTTAATTTCATTTTTCAGGCGAGGATTATTATATTTAGATAGTCTTTACTAGTTTGAATTTCACTATCCTCTTCTTAAAGTTAAAACTCCACCCCTCTTCTTACTTAATAAATTCATACTAGTTTATGATTTTTCATAAAGCCTCATTCCTTTCTCTTCACAAGAAACTCTAAAATTCTTAACACTTCAAAAATACAATTTTCCTTCACTTAAAATAGAAAACCACAGTCTTATCCTATAATTCCAAATATTCTTAACTTTAAAATTGACCTCATTATTAACAAAAATTTTACCTAAATTTACTATAATATTTATAAACATAAATATAGTAATTTAAAGTTAAATCTTCATATCCGAGGTCATGTTAAATTAATTTTGAAAAATATAGTTACTTAAGGACAAATGAAATTTAGTTTTCTCCATTATAACAGAAACTTTTCTTTCCCCCCAACAAATTTTTAAATGATTTTAAAAATATTTTAGTACAAAATTTTAGTTGGTGAAAGAAAACAATAAATGTATAAAAAATAAAAACTAACCTGTAGATGATTTCTAAATATGAAATTGGTTCTATATACTACAGGTACTAATGGTAAAACTACATATAGGCTTTTAAATATTAAATAAACATAATATATTCTAAAGAATTTACTGGGAATTAAAACAAAAATACTAAAACTAAAAGAAAAAACTGAAAATACTAAACATTCAACATGCTCAAACTGAAAATACTAAAGCTAAAACTGAATAGTAAAAAGTTAGTAAAAAGTCTACTATTACTATTACAAATTATAAGTCCACAACACATCATAAAAATCTTAAATCCAACAAGTCTGAAATAAAAGTGCAACATTGTACAAATAAATATACAAACAACACATAATATCAAATCAAAATTAAACTAAACTATCAGTTCTCATCTTCTTCCTCGTCATCATCATCATCTTCTTCTCTTGCCTCTTCATCTTCATCACAAATGGAAGCATAGGGAACAAAGCTGGGACATACAGGAAAGTTCACATTAGGTTCACCCATTAAGTGTCTAACCATAGCATTTTAAAAATCTATATCATGTTGAACTATCCTCTGTTAATAGTCATCAGTATATGCATTCATTGCTTTTATCTCTCCCAACTAAGTCTGTATATTAATGATATCATGTTGTTGAATCACGAGCTGGTCCATAATACCATCCAATGATGCAAAACTAAAAGTAGATGCCCCTGCAACAGATGTAGAGGGCCTATCCCTTCTTCCACTTCTAGACTCAACAAACGATTCTACTCTTTGAATCATGTGCCCCCCAATCGGGTTATGAGGGTGCAATCTCTCTTCATTATTATGGGGTTCACCTCCTAATTATTCACATAGAGTGAAAATTCGGGCAGGATATCCCAAGCCTCCAACAATAGCACTACCAGCAATACTCTGAACATGATGAACTATAAGTGCACCAACGTCTATTACCTTCATGTTCTGAATGTAATAGTTCAACACAACTCAATCCTTTTTAACCTCAGAAAGATGATTTGTAGGAAAAAGTCTGTCAAAGATGAAGTGATGCCATACTTTGGACCGACTTTGGACCTAATCGTCAACATGGAAGTGGGGAAGTTAACTATTTATTTATTATTTGTCTTTCAGTCTCCTCTATCATCAGGTAGAAAGACAATGACATCTTTCAGTGATGAATCAGTGATAACAAAAGCAGCATATTCATCATGGAAGACATTCCTCATCCCTTATAACGCATTAATCCTTTCAGAGGTAAACTTAACTTGCGTAACTGTCAGAGCTATTTTTGCTTGGAGGAGTTGCCCGTAAGAAGCTGTCGGTCATCGGAATCAAAATCTTGTCGCCCGCTTCGGAAGGACGTTTTAATTTACATATATATATATATAT
>NW_018252175.1:41051-42489 GCF_001263595.1 Phalaenopsis equestris | reverse complement strand
AATTCCCAATCATCCAATAGAGACATCTTAATTTAGTTGTAATTGTAGTTTTGTGTGATGTTTGTTATTAAATTTTGAGTTGTTTTATATTTTGAATGTTGTGGCGGTGAATTTTATCTTGGTTAACTTTAGTTTTGATTTTGGTTTTTGTTTTGGTTTTGTGACTATCCTCATAGTTTTAGTTTTCCATGCAAATTTGTATAAGCACAAAAGTATAGCATAAAAGAACAAGAAAGACAACGCTGAAAACTATAAAAAACGTACCTGGCGAGTCTTTTCGTTCCACCACCTGAAACTTAAAATGCATGTCAGGACAATTTATATAGAGGCAAAAAGTAGGGTTTTGGTAGTTTTCCTAACCCTATGTCATATCTTGATGGATCGTTAGGAGTTTAATGAAGGATGATTTTGTCAAGCAAAACATATTAAGTTTAGTAGATCTTTAAGATATCTAACAGATCCAGAGAAAGAAGCAGGTTCGTGCTACTCTCTCGCTGCCTGGTGAAAAATCATGAGTTCTTTTAAACTTTATTATGTTGCTTAATAATTCATCCTATGAACACCTTAATGCTCAGTGAACACTAATGTCTCAATTATCCCTAAGAATAGGGTAATTATCACTTGTGATTCAATTTAAGAATTATGTGGGTCAAGTTAGTGCTATTGGAACACTTAACCAAATTTTGGTCCTAATTAGGCATGTAGTGTTTGAAAGATGTTTTAATTTTAAATGATGTTTACTTTTCTAATCCTTATTTAAATGAAATTTGATTTAGCTTAAGTCACTACTAAGCCCTTATGACCTAGGTGAGTGTCTTAATTAGTTTTGAAAAGATTAAGCTTTTAGGTGGTGATAATTCATGATTTGAATTTTATTTGAAAAACAAAATAGGGGTATTAAATTGATTAACTATTGACTTGAAAATTCATGCCCCTAAGCCCAAGATTCATTTTATTTTAATAAACATTCAAATTTTACTAATTTAGAAATCTATTAACTTATCTTTTTAATTAAGAAAGTGAGGTTGATTTCTACCAATTAACCCCTTGTGTTTCAAACATCAAGTAAATTGTTTAAGATCAGATTTTGCCCATTGTTTCTCTTGAATTAAGCCTAAATGTTAATTAAGGCTAAATTTCCAAAATTACACATTTGCCCATAAGGCTCTAACACTTCATAAATTGTAAAATTTAATTCAAATGACTTTGAAATTTTTATCCTACCTCATTCATGGGTCAATTAAGACAATAGAGGATAAAATGTGATTTTTCAAAATTTAATTTATTTTATATAATTATTTTTATGCAAATATAGGATTTTTCAAAGAAAATTTCTAACTTGACCAAAATAAATCCTAATTCCTTGAAATTTTTACTGGAGGTAGACTTAGATCAAAGAAGCCTTTGGACCAAATGTGACGATTTTTTTTATTTTTTC
>NW_018252175.1:35439-40717 GCF_001263595.1 Phalaenopsis equestris | reverse complement strand
AATTTAGAACATTTCCATGAATTTTATTATTTTTGTGATTTTTATGAATTTTTAATTATTTTAAATATTTTAAAATAGGCTAAAAATGAAGTTTTTATTTTAAATATTATTTTATTTTTATAAAATTTCCCTGATCAGAGAGAACTCCAAAAAAAAGTTTTCATAATTTTTTTGAGTGATATTTTGCTTTTCTTTTAAAAAAACATTTAATTGCCAAAAAAGATATTTAACTTGAAAAATCAATTTAGACCATCAAATGTACTCAAAATGCTTTGAAATTTTTATGGAGAGTTCTTTGGATCTTAGAAAATAGTGGAGATAAAAAATTAAGTCATTTTGATGTTTATATTTTTCAAAATTAATTATTTTAGTGATTTAGTGTTTGTGAAAATTAGGTACATTTTAAATGACTTGAATCATGAAAAATTTTCTTAAAGGTTCCCTAGCCATCATAAACCTTCCAAAATTTTATTGGAATTTTCCAATCAACATGTTAATTTCCATGATTAATTTAAGTAAATAATGTGCATAAACTTGAAAATTATAGATCTCTGCCTAGAGACTTTCTATGCCTTTGGAAAAAGCAAAAAATGCTTTCCTTGACAGAGGATATAACATGTTAAAATTTCAAGCCATGGTGATGTGCCAATATGCATCAAGAATCAAAACATTCAAATCAGTATTTAATTAATTAAAAATAAAATTTTCATCAATTGGACTTTAAATTATTTCCACATTGTTTTCTTCTATTCACTGAGCAAGCGGGTATTTTTATTTTATTTTTGTGATTTTTCTACACCAAGATATGAATTTTTGAAGTTAGGGGTATTTAAATAAATAAGAAAAATCAATATTTATCTATTTAAACAGCGCGGTGCCATGTAGATCCTAGGCAGCTCCGAACTCCACGCGGCGTGCTCCCATTTCACGCCGCCATCCACCTCAGCACTAACTCGGCCCGTAATTTATGTTTCGAAGCGCTTTCTGGCTTGATCTCCTCCGTTCATCCGATTACACGCGCAATCAGATGGCTCCCGATCATCATCCCCAATAGAGTGATCCCGTGATCGCCACACTAAAACCCTAATATCTCAGCCTAGACTCAACTAAATCTCTTTGGGTTTGATCCTATCGACTCGTCTAAGTGAGACGAATATATCCATAGGGTAATCATGCAATTAAATTAACCTTAATCAAGTGGAGAGTCAAAATAGGCTTGGGAGAAGGAGAAGTTTTATACCTTTGCTCTGAGAAGTGAACAGAGTGTCTTGGTATGTTCATTGGGGTCCAAGGAGGCTAGGGATTAAGCCTCTTAATGTGGTGTAAGGCCTAGGTATGAATTCAACCAAGCTCGATTTCAGGTGTTGGTCTAGAGCTTTGGTGGAGGCTATTTCAGAGGGTAATTTGATGAGGCTTTGTATTCTCTTGTTGTTTTAATGGTGTGGGCACAAGTAATTGAAGTTTGGTGGAGTTTTTAGAGATGTCATATTTCTGCCCTAATTTTCAAGCTCAAAATTAGGGTTACATAAGGGGAATCTAGGCAGTGAAGTGATTGGAATGGGTTGTGGAGGTCTCAAGGAAGCTCTATGAGTGATTTGGGAAGCTCTCTCTGAGGAATTTTTATCACACCTCCCATGGCCGTGGAGGTGAGTTTTTATAAAAATGGCCATGGGGTGGCACTCACGGCACAAATTTGGGTGCATTGTGGTGCTTAGGTGGAGGTCAGAGGAGCTCTACAGTTTGATTTGGATGAGCTGACTTCTAGGTTTGATTTGGGTTAGGCTCCATGGTGGTGGCTCTCGATTTGGCCATTTTCCGGTCACTAGGCTGGCCGGTCAGCCAAGGGGAGGTAGCTAGGAGCTCAGGGAACTCAGGGGAATATGTCACATCAATTTAAGGGATTGAGATTTAATTTTGGAAAAAATATCCTAAGCTTAAGCAAAAATGGAATGAAATCTCTTAATTAAGGGGACCTTTGGTCCATAGCTTAGTTTAGGTGGTTAGATGGGTTTTAGCTTAGTCTTAGGGTCTAACCAATGGCTGAGGTGGAGTTAATTTGGTGACTTTGGGGTAGTTAGGCCATCTTTAATGCATAGGTTCAATGTGGATTCAAGTGATCAAAGTTTGGGTTTGGGCTAGGTTAGCCATGTTAAATGACCCAATTGATTGATTGAAATTGTGTAGATGATTGTTATGAAGATTTTTTGTGAAGGGTTGAAGTGATTTTCAGTTCAATTGGTAGGTCAATTTGAGGGATTTTTGAGATTTGACAAATTTGGGCATGTTGGGCTAGACATGGGTCTAGGTTGGGCTAACCTTGGGGTAAGTACAAATTGAATGGCAATCCAAATTGAATGGTCCACATGATCAAGGGAGGTGTTGTGAAGATTTTTCATGAAGGGATGGAGTGGAAATTTTGGGGTTAAGGCCCTCAATTTGGTGAAAATTTGAGACCTGGTCAATTTGGGGCAAATTTGGGGCTTTTGGACTTAGGTTGAAATCAAATAAAATTTAGGTCCTACCAAGGCCAATTGAAGGTCAAATTTTATGTTTAGGAATGTTATGAAGATTTGTCAAAACAAATTGTGGCCAATTGAGTGGGCCATGGGTTCAATTTGGTGGAACCAAGTCATGGGGCCAAAATTGAGTTTTTGATCTAAATCAAAATTGGGTTCAAATCATAAATCAATTGGGTTTGGATTTGGTCTTCATTGGTTAGATAAAGAGTAAATTTGAGTTTAGAGTTGAAATTGGGGAAATTTAGACCAATTGAATAGACATATGAGGTGATTTGGAGAAAATATGGGCCTTTAAAGGGCAATTTGAGGGTTTTGATCAAGGATGGTTAAATTGGTCAAATTGGGTCATGTGATAGTTGACGAAAATGAAATAAGGAATATTTGGAAGGTTTTGGGAATTTTTGGGATTTTATAAAATATTTAGAATTTTTGGCCAAAGAGGGGTATTTTGGTAATTTGGCCAATTTGGGGATTTTGGGTAATTTGGGTGTTTTCAAGGTTTTTGAAATGATTTTTGAACAAGTTTGGGTATTTTGGCTATATTTGGAGATTTTGGCCAAATTTGGGGTCCCAAGGGAATTTGGGTAATTTGGGGGAATTTAGGGGCAATAGGGTAGGTTGGGTATCTTGATAGAGTTGGATTGCCAACCACCATAAATAAGCCATGGATTAATGGAAACCTAATTTTGGGTGCCCTATGTAGTGGTCTTAGATAAACCCTAGCGTAGGGCTAATGGGTTTAGGGATCCACCTACAAGATTCTCCCAAAAGTATCAAGGGACCAAAGCCTAGAAGTTCTGGGTTTAAGGTAATGAGTGATTGTGAGTACAAGTGATTGTAGGTAAGTGCCTTAGCCCTAGACAAACACCTTGGGTCAACCCTAAGGTCCAGCAGTCTTAAGGGTGACTCATCTTGAGTTTCCCCCATAATGACCCCACCTACTAAGTGCTAGAGGTTAAGACCAATATGTGGAACTTCAAGTCGAGTAGAGAAGAGTTTGAAACTTCTAATGGTGAGAGTTCCTTGCCTAGTTTTCTAAGAATGGTCAATAGGAAAGTCCTATGGCTAGACCTTAGGCTACTAAAGAGGAAAAACTGAAACTCAACAAATGGACCCCCAATAGGTGTAGTGTGCTGGGCAAGCACACCGCGCTTATTGGCGTTGTTCGACAAGATCAATAAAAACCAATACAAACTCCTAAGTCAACAGACCCAGAAGTATGTGTAGAGTTATGTGTGTTTTTTTTTTATTTTTGCGGGGATAATGGCAGGTGCATATTTGATCAAGTCAAGAAGTAGGGACTCTCACAGAGGATTGGAGAGTAAATTTTGTGTTAGAGAGTCGAAATTTAGGTATCGACATCAAAAGATGAGAATCAGAATTTAGGTACTGATTCAAAAATGAGATTTGAAATTTAGGTATTAATCTCAGGGAGAGAGTCAAAATTTAGGTATCGACCTCAGAAGTTGATAATCAGAATTTAGGTACTGACTTGAAAATGTGAGAATTGAAATTTAGGTATCAATTCCGAGAAGATAGTCAAAATTTAGATATCGACCTCGAAAGATGAGAATCAGAATTTAGGTACTGATTCTAAAATGAGATTTGAAATTTAGGTATCAATCTCAGGAACAGAGTCAAAATATAGGTATCGACCTCGAAAGATGAGAATAAAAAATTAGGTATTGACTCGAAAGGAGAATTGAAATTTAGGTATCAATTATGAGAAGAGAGTCAAAATTTAGGTATCGACCTCGAAAGATCAGAATCACAATTTAGGTACTGATTCGAAAGGAGAATTGAAATTTAGGTATCAATTATGAGAAGAGAGTCAAAATTTAGGTATCGACCTCGAAAGATCAGAATCACAATTTAGGTACTGATTCGAAAGGAGAATTGAAATTTAGGTATCAATTATGAGAAGAGAGTCTAAATTTAGGTATCGACCTCGAAAGATCAGAATCACAATTTAGGTACTGATTCGAAAGGAGAATTGAAATTTAGGTATCAATTATGAGAAGAGAGTCTAAATTTAGGTATCGACCTCGAAAGATCAGAATCACAATTTAGGTACTGATTCGAAAGGAGAATTGAAATTTAGAAAATGAGAGAATCCACTCAACAGATTTTTATCACATTTAGTTTTTCAAAATATGTCTTTAAAGTTTTAATTTTAATTGGTTAATTTTTTTTAAAAGAAATTTGTTTTGTTGTTAATTCATTGGTGATTATTATTATTTAAATTTTGTTTATTATTAAAGATTTATTGTTTCATTCTTTGTTCATTGAAATTCTGAACCAACGTGTGGTTTGTGGATTTCATCTATCACACAAAAAGACATCTGACAAAAAGACACATTCCTGAGAAACATTTTCATTAATCTGTTTCAATAAAAAGATGTCAAAGATCAAACATAGGCTAACGCCGCAAAAGGTACAATATATAGTCCATGTCAAAATACATTCAGAACATCTCATGCTATTAATACCTTGTAGGCTGAATATATCAGATACATATCATGTTGCTAAAAAAAAGGAGTGAACCCTTTGACCGTTTGTACTAGGTATGACGATCTCCTGATCAAGAAGACCTTCTAAGTCATGATCCAAGATAAGAGTTCCCTTTGCATGTATTTAGAGGTACAACCCTCTCATAGCTCATACGACAGTAGCTCTTACATATGACATTTTGCTGTCATCCATCCCGCGGAAAGTCACAAACACCCTACGGGGCGGTCCCCCCGGATGGCATGGTTTGC
>NW_018252175.1:29002-35397 GCF_001263595.1 Phalaenopsis equestris | reverse complement strand
GTAGAGGAATCTCCACAGAACCTCTGAACTCACCAGGGTCGACGACATCGATTTCTTTCCCAAATAAAATATTGCTCTTGCTAAAAAATGAGACCGTGCAGAAGGGCCTCACAAAATCATGATGATCAATGTGTGGAGGAATGCAATCACCCTCTTCATTGATATTGATAATACAACAATTGGGAATGTAGGTAGCAGGTAGAATATTCCATTTGACCATTCTTTTGATTATCCACTTTATCATTGGCTGTAGCGGATCTACTTGATCGTGTCTGAGGATCCCAGGCAGATTCCCCTGTCTGTCATTTGTGAAGTTGTAACAACAGCCGCACTGGATGGTGATTCCTCCTTTTCCTCTCATCGATTTCTTTGGCTCAGAATATATTCTTTCCATGAGAAGCACAACTCGGCCTCTATCTCTTAAATCAAATATATAGTCCAGAATTCTTCTTTCATCACTTTCGAAGAAAACCCTGGCATACAGCTCCAGGCCTTCCAGTATGTTGATGAACTTTTCCTGAACTTCTTCATAAAACTCGAATTCTCTTTTATTTGCCTTACTTATCTTGTAGTACTCTATCATACCAGGGGTTGTCAGCTGTTGCAACCGTTCCTTCCATTGAGCATTGGCAGGAACCCAAATTGGCGCTAGTTGATCTGGAACATGAGACTCGGCCTCTAGCGGGATGTACGACCCTGGGCTCCATGGTACATACTGATCTGTCCCCAATGGGACATATGGCTCATCCATCATAAAATCTAAAGTCTGAGACCCATTGGTGCTTGAAGTATACTTATCCAATGTACTGAAATGTTGTAAATGAAGAACATTGCAATCTGGGCATTCTACGAACGTGCCCGTGGCTGATGTCCCGTCCGGTATTTCAGCGTTGCACGTCGAGCAACCCTTACATATGACATCTGAAACTGAAAGTGTATCTAACTCTGTCATAAAACCTGGTTCTTCATCCATGGTGGGTAGGCTAGCAGAAGTTTCTTTCAGGTCTGGATCATAAATGTGCCCCTCAGGAATAGAGGTGAGCAAGTTGTTCGTCTGTCTTTGAGGTTTGCATTCTTGCGTAGAAAAGCTCTTTTCTTCTTGCGACTAGCATTTCTAAGTTGCATCCTGAGTCCTGCGAAGTGAAGTACTTGGCAGTCATTCTTTATTGGCGGCTACTAGGCCCCTGAATGGTGTAGCTACCAAGGAGGGCAGACGGCTGGGCCCTTCCATCAGATCTTGCTCTGTTATCACGTTCTTGCTTTTGTGTGATACATTAATTTTAGCGGTCACTCTCAAAAGTGAAGGCAATCCCTCTTTCTCTTTGTAGCTGACTACGTCCATGAGAGGACCTTTGTAGTCCATGTCAACCTAGTTAAAATCCATGTTGAAGCCTATGATACCGCCCTTCGGCGCCATTTCCTCATTTAGTGCAAGGCTCCAGCCATCCAGGAAAGCATCAGCCTCTGTCCCGACATTGTTCTGCATACAACAGAAAAAACGTCAGTGGGCCGAAACTTGTCATGAACAAGAACAAAAAAAAGTATTTATTAAAGTAAATTTTAGTTTGTTTTTGTTAAATGAATTGTTTATTTTATGTATGAGTTTTGTTTAATTTAGTGGGACATTATACTCAAAAGTGGAAAGAAGAAAATTTAAAGTTTAATATTTTTTTCTCAAAATTTTCATTATATTGAGGTTAACTACAAAATTTGGACCCGGTCATAGAAATTTAGCCACATAGGTAACCCCAAAACAATCAAAGTTTAAAAGTTTCAAAGCAAGCAAAGGCAAGCGACATCAGGTTGCATAATAAGTTTAGAGATATCGTCCGTTTATTTGTAACATGGGTTTTTGCTCTGGAAGTCCACTAACTGGTAGGCTCCTCTTGTATAGACCTTTTTAATGACAAATAGTCCCTCCCAAGTTGGCTCAAATTTTTTACCTATTTTGCGGCGTGTAAGAATAGGCCTTTTGAGCACAAGTACGAGGTCACCAACTTTGAATGTCCTTGGGCAGACCAATTTGTCATGGGCTTGTACCATCTTTGCCTGGTAAAGCTCCAAATGTTGTTGTGCTTCTATTCATTTTACCTCGAGACTCTCCAGTTCTTCAAGTCTGAGTTTTGCACTTCCTTCCATTGTGAGTTGGTTGGCAACGGTGACTCTGAGAGATGGTGTCTGAATTTCTAGCGATAGCACAACCTCAGACCCATACACGAGCATATAAGGTGTACACTGAGTGGGAGTCCTGAAAGTCAACCGGTAGGCCCACAAGGCTTCTAATAGTTTGTTGTGCCAATCCCTTTTGTTTTCATCCAGTGTTTTCTTCAAAATCCATACCAGTGTTTTGTTGAAAGTTTCAGCTAGACCATTTTCTCTAGGATAGTAAATCGTAGAGTATCTCCAATCTATCCCATGTCTTTTGACAAAATTGTTGATCTTTGTACTTCTGAAAGCTATCCCATTGTCGGAAATTATTCTGCGCGGTACTCCAAAATGGTAGATGATTTGGCTTTTGAAAAATTAAAGGATGTGCTGTTCCGTAACCTCTGGTAACCTCACGTAATGGTACTGCCTCTGCCCATTTGGAGAAGTAATCTGTAGCGGCAATTATAAACCTGTATTCTTTAGAGGATGGAGGGTCTATATCGGATCTATTTTGTCCGTTCCCCAACACTCGAATGGCCACGAGTCAACAGTTGGGTGTAGCACATTTGGAGACTGGTGTAAGACCACCCCATGCACTTTGCATTGGTGACATCTTCTGGCTATATCCATGCAATCGGACATCATTGCTGACCAATAATACCCGAGTTTTTTTATCTTCATCTTCATTTTTGGCCTTGACTGGTGAGCGCCACACAATTCGACATGTACCTCTTTGACAATATTCTGTGTTTTAGCTCTACTCAAACACCGTAGCCACATTTGGTCGAATGATCTTCTATAGAGAACAATTACCATCAGGGCATAAGACATAGGCCTTTTTGTGATGTGGTGTGCCTTAGACTTGTCTTCTGACAACGTTCCATTATGCAAATATTCTATTAATGGCTTGCGCCAATCTTTGTTGATGTCTGCAACTGTATTTATTGTTTCTTCTTTTCCAAGCTTGTGTAGAGTTTAGAATTCGATCCATGACAAGACTCGTCTTCCTTGCACTGTGACTTCAATGTAATCCTCTGAGGGACATGCCATTTCCTTAGCGAGTTTTTCTAAAGCATCGATATGGGCATTATCTCCCCTAGGGATCCGATAGAAAGTTACATCAGGAATATGCTCTTGGAGCTTCATCGCGTAGTGATGGTATTCTGCTAACCTTGGTTTAAGAATTTTGTATTGTCCGACGACTTGTTAGATGCGAGTTGGGAGTTGCCATAAATGGCAATGTTTGTTATATCCATTGAGATTGTCATTTCCAACCCGGTGATTAAAGCTTCATATTATGCTTCATTGTTGGTGCACGACTCTGTCAAGTGGTATGAGAACCTCATCATACCCTTATCTGGTGTGATAAAGATCAAACCAATTCCTTCTTTGCCTGGTATAACTGTGTCTGGTCCTTTGTCTTTTTCGGCTGAAGAAGCGCAATTGAAGTACATCTCTCAGCGTTGTGCATTAGATAAATTCATTTGTAATATTCGTTTGTCTGGTAACTCGTCGTTGAGAGAGGACCCAGCTGGCAGTGGGAGTGCAACAAAAATGTATGCTAATATCTGTTCCTTGAAGCAAGGAGGGGAACAAAAGTTATATCGAATTACAATAAAATCATTGACCATCTTGTTAGACATCCAGAAAGTGTTGGTCAGGTCTTCAAATATTACAAAAGATTTAAATTTAGAAATTAAAGTAATCTTATAAGAAAGCATGTCATGCTTAAGCTTTTGAGCAACGAAAATTAAAGATAGAAAATTCTTCTCAATAGGTGAATACCTTATCTCTGTCGGTATTAGGCGACGACTCAAGTATTAGAGCACATTTTATTTACCCTCATTAACTTGGGCTAAGAGGGCTCTGAGAGAGTCTTCTAAAGCCGCGTAGACATTGCTTTTATATATGAATTCTGAGTTTTGTTGTGTCTTCCCCATGAGTTCTGAGTAGTTTTCTCTATCTTTCTCCTTGTCTTGAGATTTGTGAAATGGTGATTTGAATTGGTTAAGCCAAAAAAATGTTAAAGAAGTTGTGATGATCTTTTCACTTCGATCTTAATTTATTTTCAATCTGGCCAATTGATTTGTTAAAATATGTTGAGTTTTACAATTAAAGTGAAGATTACATTCAAGATTCAGGGAGGTTGAAGCCCTTGAAAGTTGGGTGCAAATAAATAGGGAAATAAAATTATCGGGCGTAGAATTTGAGATTTTAGAGTGATAGACTAAAATTCCCAATTCGGTCCTATCGTTTGGGTGCTGAAGTGTAGATGTTAGCCCCCAGGTGAGAGCTCCAAAGTGAGAGCCAGTATCCTCCCAGCCTAGCCGCAAATTCAGTAAACAAATATAGGATTAGTCAATGTTCTTTATGCCTGGACCAAAGGGTAAGGAATAGGTATGGTTCTATTTGGCACAATACAATTTGATTTGATCCAGTTTATCCATTCACTATAATTTCTTGACAAGGAGAAGAATGCTTTCTTATATATTGAATATCACATTAAGAACTTTATTAGTATATTTAGTTATTTAAGAGTTATTAAAATTACATTTTTACTTCAATTGTCTATTAGTGATAGATAAGCAATTTGAATTCCATTGTTGTGATTAAGTATTGATTTTCTAAAATCTTAGTTTGTAGTTCTAATATTACTCCTTGTGGGATCGATATCTAGGACTCCATTAGAGCCCTATATTACTTGAGCGATATGTATACTTGCGTTGATATCATTATTGAATATTTTATATATATATCTTTATCAAATCTATAACTATTATTAAGTTTTTGGTGCCGTTGTTGAGGAATTAAATATTTTAGCAGCAGTATTAAATACTTGTATTTTTGAGCATATACAGAGTCGCTGTCAGTAGAGAACTTATAAATGTAGGTCGAGGTTATTTTTCAGTCCCGAGGTTAATCTCTTTCAATTCATCAATGATAGATTTAATTTCTTCCTCAAATTTTGGGGGAGCATCTTGTATTAATTGATCAATAGAGTCATCCTCTATATCGAGGCAATCCTCTTCTGACTCACTAGTAACAACCACGCAAAATTCAGAATCAACGACTGGTCCGACTGAACCAAATCTGGGACCCTTTTTTAAGTTGGGAGTTCAACTTTTAGCATTCCATAGTTTTTCAAAAAGTTTAAATTTATCTTGTGACATTTGTTTTGGTAAGTGTCCCTATTGAATTAACTTTTGAACACAAGGCGAGAAGTAACCAACAGGCAATTCCCTTAATTTGTTAGAATCATCATCCAAATTTACATGTTTTTCAAGCTCAGTAGAGATAGAAGCAAGGTAAAATTTGATCGGCTTTGAACCAACACTACAAATTTCCTTGACCTCTAAACTCTCGACCTTTTGAGGGAGAATGTGAGTGAGGGTCATAGCATTCACATAGTCGTTTATCCGATCATACATTATTTCGTATTCATTTTTTTAGGGATATCTCGTACTGAGGTCTCTTCCGTCTTGTCAACATTATTTCATCTTCAAAATTGTCTTCATCACCAATATTGATAGTTGGCCTAGTCCGTTCAATAATTAAATTGATCCTTCCTCCTCCACGTCCCCGACCTCGACCTCAAGTGCGTGAACTAAAAGACCTTTCACCATCTCATTCTATAGGAGTGGTGGAAGTTCAATGAAGCGGAGTTGAATGGCCTCCTCTTTGTGATTCTTCTGAATCTTCATCTTTGTTTGTGATAACTTAATGAGAGAAGATAGTCTTCTTTAGAGGCGCGTAGTAGGCAACATCTTCATGGATACCAACTTCATGCACTGAAAATGATTGTAGGTCTCCCTTGATGCAATTTTCTTGAGCATCTTTGCGGTATTTGATGCACTTTGTAGGGATGATGGAACCATATTGTGCTCATGAATCCACGGTCGACCAAATAGAGCGTTAAAAGAGGTCTTGGCGTCAATGATATGAAATTTAGCAGTTGTCATGAGTTCTCCAACCTTCATAAGTAATGTAATTGATCCGAGGGCTTTTTCTACCTTTTGGTTGAATCCTCTTAACATCATCTTATTGGCCGTAAGCTCTTGAGCTCCAATATCAAAATAAGCCAATGTCCGTAGGCTCATCAAGTTAAGAGATGCTCCAGGATCCACTAAGACTCTAGATTACCGATGTTGACGGAGATGTAGAGTGAACGATTGTGGTCGGCGGTACTGAGCATCAAATCTTCATTTGTAAAGGTTACCCCTGACTGTTCTTTCAACGAGCAAACTTAA
>NW_018252175.1:27358-28961 GCF_001263595.1 Phalaenopsis equestris | reverse complement strand
TGTAACCAGAGATTCTCTCATCTCCTTTGACAGGATCAGAGCATCGTAGATGCTTAGTCGGGCCAGCAACTTCCTAAGATGAGCTAGCACGTTGTAGTCTACTTTGCATGATCCTCCAATCTTATCTTGATCATGTGATTCTTCCACTAGTGAAGCTGGGGGTATCTCTTCTCGGGTCATTATCTGTTTTCCTTTATATGTTGGAGCTGTCTTGGTGGTAACACTTTTCTGCTCCTTAAGTTAACTTCTGTGATTTCTTCTTCTTGAGATATCATTGTTGGATCTTCCGATGTCCTTTCCTCTCCGTCGGAAAGATCTAAGTTGATGGAAAGCGGTGTATCATGATGCTCGAGAATTGGCTCCTCGTTATCGGTGCTGCCGTAAGCGGTATTATTGATGTCTTCTTTAGATTTGACAACAAGTTCATCAAACTCGAGTATGATTTGAGGATCGTTTTGAGGATCAAGATCAAAGCTAAATTGGTCATAATCAGTTACGTTATCCATAGAAACAATTAAAACGTAGCTGAAATCACAATCATTATATTCATAAGATCCCAGAGGGACAAAAAGATAATCATACAAAGCCAAGGGTTCGAGGATTTTCTTTCCCGAATCCAAGACAACCAATCTAATAGAGGCAGGTCCCTTCCTATCCCCCTTGCTATCAATCCTTACCCCCCGTGCTATCAAACTTGGTAGTGACGCTTTTCTTCTTCTTGTTCTTTGTCCTTGATGATGACTGATCTCCTGATGAAACCTTCATCCCGGGCTTGGTATGTTGCAGACTCTGAATAAAGGCTTGTTTTGATGCAGACTGGATCTTATTCACTATTTTCTTGGATGATCTGCTCCATAACTCATTTCATCCTTCTTCGGTATTTGTTGAAGCTTATTTCGATGAATCATGTATTTGATTAAGGACCCTCTTGAGTTCATCCCAAGTTGTACTCCATCCATCTATTCCGACATACAGATCAATTGGGGAGATTGGCTCAGCGGAAATCATGTTTATGGAACCTTTTTTAGGTTCTTTTAAATATTCTTTTGGGATTGTTATGTTCTCTTCCTTGAGGTTTCTCTAGAGTCAGTCTTTAAAGATGAAACATTTTTCTATAGTGTGCCCAAGCAATAGGTGGTATGGGCAATAATTTGGTTCATTCTTCTTATCCACCTCTTCAGGCTTCTTTGGATCTGATAGTTTGAATTATGGCTTCTTCATCAGACTCCTGAATATTTTAGGTATAACTATATCCTTGAAAGAATACACAATTTACTGTCTCTCCGACATGGATATTATTTTATCCCCTGTTCAAGGTGATCCCTCTTGAGGCGGCCGCTGGTTGGATTGACTATTTTGTTTCTGAGAGTACTGTGATGAAGAATGGCATTGCTCTTCTGCATATATCTTTATCAGCTGCTTTCCTTTATCAACGGTCGCCACTACTCCTGATTTCTTTTCGAACACTTTGGCCACCTTAGCCTTTTCATGTGGTTCCATGTGCTTAATCTCCTCTTGAAGACTGCTGGCTTTACTGAGTAGCTTCTCGAAAGATTTGATAGTGAGTCCCTTAAGCATGAAAGCTACTGGCCCATGAATTCTC
>NW_018252175.1:24226-27337 GCF_001263595.1 Phalaenopsis equestris | reverse complement strand
CTGAGGTTCACATTTCATGCTAAGGTTTCTCCACCTCAAAATATAGTCTACCAAGGTTTCGCTAGGCTTTTGCTTTTCCATCATGAGCTCTCCAATAGACACATGGTGTTGTGCCCCGACAAATCTTTTCACAAACAACTGTTCTAATTAAGAAAATGTTTTAACTGACCCATTGGGCAAGTCAGCGTACTAGTCAAAAGCAATTCCTAACAAGCTGCTGACGAATTGTTGGCAGAGTAGAGCTTCATTATTTCTTGTGTTGCCACAGCTGACTCGGAAATATGCTACATTCTGTCTGGGATTTCCAGTCCCATCGAATATCTTGAAGTTTAGGGCCACAAAACCCTTGGGGAAAGGCACGACATCAAAATCCTCTGGGTAAGGTCTACCCTTCAAAATTGATGCACCGCCCTTGGATTGGGCTAAGGCGTCCCGCGCTTGTTCAACCATTTGCTTGAACTCCTTTTCTGGCATGGCACTTGATGGAGAATCTTTCCTTGGTTGCTCATCTTTATTTGCTGAAGTAGCCTCTCTTCTTTCATCTATAATGTGTATGATTTCTGGCTGATTGATCTCTGAAGAAGCCAATTGCGATGCTTATGATTGCCCCTGAATGGTGGTCATAACTGCAGTCATTTGTTCTATTCTTTTCTCCAGTAGACTAACTTGCTCATCTCTTAGGAGGATAACCCTACGCAGCTCTTCTACGGTGTTCTCTTCAGTGTGAGGTTGAGCCTCCCGTGCAGATGTGGTGGCTCTTGTTTCAATCCCATGTCTCTTGTTTCAATCACATGGACATCCATGAAATCCTCCTCTAAGTAATCATTGTAATCAGAAATTTCATTGTCACTACCGAAGGAAACTCTGCATTCTCGAGCTAACTCGAAAATCTCAATCCTGAGCTTCTCAACTTTTTCCTCAATTATTGATTCCTTGATTGCTTTAAGATATGGAAGACCCTGATGGATATCTTCTATTTGTTCCTCCATCTCGCTGGCTATTGTCGCGACGATGTCAAATATTACAGACACTGTTTCACTTCCTGTCCTGCGTGCTCACTGAACTGTATCGGTGCAGTGACCTTGGTTACCCATACCTTTTCCTTATTTGACGATGATGTCTCAGGATGGAGCGTCTTAGTAGAAACATTGGTATGTCGAGGGAAAGTATGCTTCTCATGGTGTAGACCAACTACAGTGCCAGGTAATCGTCTTGTCTTTGTCTTTGGGATTGTAGGAATGTCTTCATGATGGGCGACGGGTAAGATTTTCGGACCCAGTCTTGACTTAACCGGTCGACGGCCCATGGTCTTGGCAGCAGTATAACCAATAGTGATCACTGCAGTATCAACTCTGTTCCCTAAACGAAACCAAATGAGGATGTGAGTAGGTGGCACTCTAGTTGTCTTGTGGGACTGTCTGACGGATTTGACGCCCTTCAAAATTTCCTTCTTCATGCGAGGAGAAATTGCATCTCCCACTTGTTTAAGTAACTCGCTAACCGAACATCCTTCTTTCGTAGCAAGCCTTCTGAAAACTACACTAACTCGAGTGATAGGAGTGAACTTCTTTCTCTCCTCACCATATCCTTGAAGTGATGGTAATGCGGCAGCAATCCTTTAGATACTCTCATATCCCTTGGTACATGTCATAGGATTGAATCTACTTCCTTGTAGGAGTGGATAAATTTCTGGTAACATTTCCTCAACATGATGAAGCTCCTCCTCAATGAGTGTCTCCTTGAGAGTCTGAGCTTTAATGGCCTTCCAAAATTTTCTGTTATGGTTCCTCCTTTGAATGCGGGTTAGCGGTACAGTCCTCAAACTTGATCCGCAAACTTGATCCGATTTCAATCATGGGTGGTGGGATAGTTAATCCCTCAGTAGGATCCTCAGTAATCATCACTTTTTTCCCCTTAGTAGCAGCGGAGCTAGTAGGTTTGGCGGGTGCCACGACGGTAGTAGTTTTAGACTTCTTGCAGGTAGGGAAGTCTTGACGGCAGTTCAGGTTAAATTCTACAGACGGCTCGTATATTTCTGTAGCGGCGATCTTCATTATCACGAACGGGGCTTTCTCGAGGATGACCTTGAGATCTTCAAATCAAATTCTAAATTTGATGGCAGGAGCGATGTTACGAGCTTCGTGACTCGTTGACAGGTTGCAGGAAAAGGTCAGCGTTGGGTAGGCCATTGCAGCAAGCTTTAAAACATAAAGTTTCAGGGTTAGCTATATGGCCAAAAACCTCATAATTTTTTTTTAGTGCAAGCACTGAAAATAGTGGGTTAATCTGTAGACCGGGCGGGTCTTAATTTATGGGTATTTTAAAATATTATTTAAGAAAAAGTGTAAAATTTAATTAATATAAGAAAATTTCAAAGTGTGCGCTGCACAACACGATTTGGTTTAATTTGCAAAATAGCAAATCAAATTTGAAAGGGAGATGTGAAGTATTTTAGGACACAGTGTGGGACCCATTTAGTGGCAGACAATGCCCATGTGGAACTAGTCCACCGACACACCTATTGGGGGTCCGACCCCACATGAAAATTTAAAGAGTCCTTAATGGCCTTCTGAACCCCTCTATTCAAAGATGGAGCTAGTCCAACGAGTTGGCTGTACCTTCCCAAGACAGAAATTGGTAAAGTATGCCAACTGAAGAAGGATAATTTGGTCCAAGAGGGACATAAACACATTACCGATGTGTCAAAATAATATTTCTTGAATTGTATGGAGAGAAAATCTTGTCCCCAGCGGAGTCACCAGAGGCTGTCGGCGCTATTTTTTGTTGGAGGAGTTACATAAGAAAGTAACCTCGAATTCTTATTGGCTTTGTAAGTTATATCTAAAGAAGAAAGATTGGTTTAGTTGAGGAAGACAAATTTTGTTGTTGAAGATGGTCGTGTTGCTCACCATGCTAACTTCAAGTCCCTGCTGTGACTAGTTTGAGTTTTCTAGTGTTTCAAGTTATAATGTCAAATCAGGTGGCCCTATGGTTAAAGTTCTTTAAATTTTATGAGCGCATATTAAAGTTGATTAGAGCGACACTGGTTAGGATCCTACGGTTCTCTCGTTTCGGCACCACTATTTTCTATTGGATTCACTTAGTCCAAAT
>NW_018252175.1:20455-21750 GCF_001263595.1 Phalaenopsis equestris | reverse complement strand
ATTAATTAAAAATAAAATATTCATCAAATGGACTTCAAATTATTTCCACATTGTTCTCCTCTATTCACTGAGCAAGAGGGAATTTTTATTTTATATTTGTGATTTTTCTACACCAAGATATGAATTTTTGAAGTTAGGGGTATTTAAATAAATAGGAAAATTCCCTATTTATCTATTTAAATGGTGCGATGCCATGTAGATCCTAGAAAATCCGAAATCCACACGGCGCGCTCCCATTCGATGCTGCCATCCACCTCAGTGCTGACCCGACCCGCGGTTTATGTTTCGAAGCGCTGTCCGGCTTGATTTCCTCCATCCATCGGTTACACGCGAGATCGAACGACTCCCCGTCATCGTTCCCGATAGAGTGATCCCGTGACCGTCCACACTAAACCCTAAGATCTCAGCCTATACTCAACCAAATCACTTTGGGTTTGATCTTATCGACTCGTCTAAGTGAGACGAACATATCCATACGGTAATCATGCCATTAAGTTAAGCTTAATCAAATGGAGAGTCAAAATAGGCTCAAGAGAAGGAGAAGTTTTATACCTTTGCTATGAGAAGAGAAGCTTCAATCAGAGGGCCTTGGCACATTCGTTGGAGTCCAAGGAGGCTAGGGTTTAAGCCTCTTGTTGTGGTGTAACGCCTAGGTAAGAATTTGAGCAAGCTCGATTTCAGGTGTTGGTCTAGAGCTATGGTGGAGGCTATTTCAGAGGGTAATTTGATCGGGCTTTGTCTTCTCTTGCTATTGTGAAGGTGTGGGCACAAACAATTGAAGTTTAGTGGAGTTTTTCAGAGATGTCCTGTTTCTGCCCTAATTTTCAAGCTCAAAATTAGGGTTACATAGGGGAATCAAGGCAATGGAGTGATTGGAATGGGTTGTGGAGGTCTCAAGGAAGCTCTATGAGTGACTTGGGAAGCTTTCTCTGAGAAAATTTTAGCACACCTCCCATGGCCGTGGAGGTGAGTTTTTATAAAAATGGCCATGGGGTTGCTCTCAGGGCACAAATTTGGGTGCATTGCGGTGCTAAGGTGGAGGCATAGTTTGATTTGGATGAGCTGTCCTCTAGGTTTGATTTGGGTGAGGTGCCATGGGGGTGGCTCTAAGTTTTGGGCTTTTCCGGCCACTAGGCTGGCTGGCCGGCCAGGGGGGAGGTAGCTAGGAGCTCAGGGAACCCTGGGGAATATGTCACAACAATTTAATGGATTGAGGTTTAATTTTGGCAAAAATATCCTAAGCTTAAGCAAAAATGGAATTAAATCCCTTAATTTAGGGGACCTTTGGTCCTTGG
>NW_018252175.1:0-20236 GCF_001263595.1 Phalaenopsis equestris | reverse complement strand
TGATCAAGGGAGGTGTTGTGAAGATTTTTCATGAAGGGATGGAGTGGAAATTTTGGGGTTAAGGCCCTCAATTTGGTGAAATTTTGAGACATGGTCAATTTGAGGCAAATTTGGGGCTTTTGGACTTAGGTTGAAATCAAATGAAATTGAGCTCCTACCAAGGCCAACTAAAGGTCAAATTTTATGTGTAGGAATGTTATGAAAATTTTTCAACACAAATTGTCGCCAATTGAGTGGGCTATGGGTTCAATTTGGTGGAACCAAGTCATGGGGCCAAAATTGGGTTTTTGATCTAAATCAAAATTAGGTTCAAATAATGAATCAATTGGGCTTGGATTTAAATAGTGAATTTGAGTTTAGGATTGAAATTAGGGTAAATTGAGATCAAGTTGATGGACATTTGAGTTGAATTTGGGGAAATTTGGGCCTTTAAAGGGCAATTTGGGGGTTTTGATCAAAGATGGTCAAATTGGCCAAATTGGGTCATGTGATTGTTTAGGAAAATGAAATTGGGAATATTTGGGAGGTTTTTGGAATTTTTGGGATTTTTTGGAATATTTGGAATTTTGGGCCAAAGAGGAGTATTTTGGTAATTTGACCAATTTGGGGATTTTGGGTAATTTGGGTGTTTTCAAGGTGTTTGAAATTTTTTTTGGACAAGTTTGCGTATTTTGGCTAGATTTGGAGATTTTGGCCAAATTTTGAGTCCTAAGGGTATTTGGGTAATTTGAGGGAATTTAGGGGTAATAGGGTAGGTTGGGTATCATGATAGAGTTAGGTATCTTGATAGAGTTGGATTGCCAACCACCATAAATAAGCCATAGACCAATAGAAATCCCATTTTTGGATCCTCTATGTAGTGGTCTTAGCTAAACCCTAGCCTAGGGCTAATGGGTTTAAGGAACTACCTACAGGAGTCTCCCAAAAGTATCAAGGGACCAAAGCCTAGAAGTTCTGGGTTTAGGGTAATGAGTGATTGTGAGTACAAGTGATTGCAAGTTAGTGCCTTAGCCCTAGGGCAACACCCAGGGTCAACCCTATGGTCCAACAGTCCTAAGGGTGACTCATCATGAGTTTCCCCTATAGTGACTTCACCTACTAAGTGCTAGAGGTTAGGACCAATATGTGGAACTTGAAGTTGAGTAGAAAAGAGTTTGAAACTTCAAATGGTGAGGGTTCCTTGTCTAATTTTCTAAGAATAGTTAATAGGAAAGTTCTATGGCTAGACCTTAGGCTACTAAAGAGGAAAAACTGAACCTCAACCAAAAGTGAGGTCAACAGTAACTCTCAACAAAATATGATCTTCCGCAGTGAACCTAAGGTTGGCTTAGAACTCCCGAACCATCGGGACGATCGCTACAGCAGTGAAGTAGCAAAATTGCTCCCAATTTCTAGCAAGAATCAATCTTTCAACCTTGCCTTCTGGGTTCGCAAATGCCCTGCTTTGGATCAATCTTCAAGTCTCAATTTGTGTATTGTAATAGTGCTGAACCCTGAAATTAACGAGCTTTCGAGCATCAAACTTGCTCGACGTTCTTCCTCTTTTTGTGCGGGGAGCCATTAGAGATTCTCTGAAGATCTAAATAAATTTTAAATAAATTACTAAATCATAAATATAACTCTCAAAGTAATATATTTTGTAAGAAACTTTTCACCATGAGTTTTCTCCAAACATTTTCATCAAAAATTCCATTTTTTGGATCTCAAAAAATCCATAGCAAAAATAAAAAATTTCTAAGTTAAAATGAAGCTATTACCAAGAGAAGATGAAATCTATGATTTTTGTCCTCCAAATCCTTCTCCTTAGCCAGTAATGTGATGCCCTAGACTAAAGGTTGGAGGTGGAAGATGACCAAGCGGCAAAAATGGAGGTTTTTGTGTGAATTCGTGTGTTTTTTAGCCAATCTAATGTGTTCGGATCTTTTGCGCATTATGCATCAAATCTGGCACATCATGCACCAAGGCTGTAAGTTGGCGCATCATGCACCAATCTGGCGCATTATGTGCCAGAGCATATTTTTTCCAGATTTTGGTTTATGTGGAAATCTGCTCCGTAACGCTGTATGTCAGCCTTTATTTGACTCAAATAAACCTTTCTAATTAATTAAACATCAATTTAACACAAAACTTTGACAAACAGCACAAAACCCACATTTATATATAAAATCCGCTCTATTACAAACTAACATTTTTCAAGCCAACAAATAACAAATTCAGTATTCTAAAGCAAACCAACATCCTAACACTGAAATCTAAACATCAAACTTCAAAGCAATAAACATAGATAGTGCAAAAATAGAGAGTATAGATAATCTAACATAACAATCTAAAACAAACAAAACTAGACAAAATGTTCCGTGCTTAACTCAACTTTAAACATCTTTTTCACTCTCATCCTCCTGGATATTTCTTATAGACTGGTAGTGCACATATAAATTGTAGAGGGCATAAATGGAAATGCATCAGTTGAATTTTCCTCCTCAATCCACGCATGCTTCTTAAACATACATACCAGACCATCTTCAATACGCTTTATATGTTCAAAATGTTCCTTGAGTCTCCAATACAAGTGATCCATCATTTCAGAAATATTCTCAATTGCATGCATAAGATTATGCACATCTTTCTCTATCTTCTTGATTCTTTTTGAAAGTGCACTCGAGTTGTAATATGGTTGAATAGGTGATGAATTCTGAGATCCTTGATCCATTAGTACATTCATATCATTTTCATCTCCCATTCCAATGCAACTGAAGTAGACTTCAGGATCCATCAACTTCCAAGTCAGTAGTACTTTCTCTCAGCTTTCATAAGGTACTTACGATTGAATTCAGAGTTGGAAAAAGGTAGATGGATGTCCAAATCCAGTTGCAAATCCATTCACGATCAAACCCAAAACTGATTTTACAATTATGGCTCCAAAATCAACAGGTTTTCTAGTTTGAATACAGTAGTTCAGGATAGCACTCTCCTTAGTGACCTTACTAATTTTCATAGTAGGCAGTAGTTTCGAGGAAGTGAAGAAATGACCTGTTTTTGAAGCACAATTTAATAATGATGTAGAAAAACTCACATTCCTATCATATCGGGCTTCCCAAATAGCATCTTCATTTGTAACATAACGGTAGAGTTCATTCATGTTGTCCCTTCTAGGGTAAAATTTGCATACTGGCATCAGTCATGTTCTCGATCATAAATATTTTGTTGATTCTCGAGGGAGTGAATTGCACAAAACTGCCTCACACATAGATCATTCCTTGATTTACCCCATGAAGATTTGCATAAAATTCTTTCACCACAGGGACGACTACAGTGGCAGTAGTGTAGCAAAGTACTTCCCAACGCCTCAGTGCAATAACTTCTTCGACTTGGGTATTCGGCGTATTGAATCCTTGATTCATAAATTCCCTCTCTTTGATAAGCCTCTTCTTCATTATAACTCAATCTTAAAACTTCTCTGCGTTGAAACTGATGAACTTTCTTTGTTGAACATTTCAAATCTAGTAGAGTTTCTAGAGTGGGAAGCCATAGGAATTGAAAAGTGGTGACTCTTCCCTTGTTTCCTCCCTAAAATATGTCTTGGAGTCAGTTTTTAGGAGTTATTTGAAGTTTTCCCCATGAAAAAACACCATTTAAAACATTTTTAAGTCATTTTTGTCTCCACGACACATCATGCGTCGATCTGGAGCATCATGCACCAGTTCTAAAATTTATCATTTCAATTTTGATCAAACAAATTCTCAGTCTTTTCACAACATTAGGCAAACAAAGATGTTTCTAAACATTTTTCTCAAATACATGGATTACATAAAGACATAAACATAAACATACATAAGATTTTAAACAAAAACTCAAAATAAACAACGATAAATATGGGTTGCCTCTCACAAAGCCCTTTGTTTAATGTCGTCAGCCTGACATTCCTAGCCTTATTTTGGGTGATCCAACATGATAGTCTCTTTAGCACTTTGTCTTTGACCATAAAAATAAGGTTTCAATCTGTGCTCATTCACTTTAAATATTTCTCCAGTTTTGGGATCTTCAATATTGACTGCTCCATAGGGATAGACTTTTATAACTCTGAATGACACTTTCCACCTATACTTCAATTTTCCATGAAATAATTTCAATCTTGTATTATATACAAAACTTTCTGTCCAGGTTCAAATTCTCTTTTTACTATTTTCCGATCATGCCATTCTTTCTTTTTTTTATAAATCATCGCATTATCGTAAGATTCATTCCTAATTTCTTCCAGCTCATTCAATTGTAGTAATTTATTCTCACCAGCTTTTTTTAAATTGAAATTAAATTATTTTGTCGCCCAATAAGTTTTATGTTTCGATTCAACTGGCAAGTGACAAGTCTTCCCAAAAATTAATCTATATGGGGGCTTTCTTATAGGTGTCCTAATTGTTGTCCTGTATGCTCATAATGCAGTATCTAATTTAATAGACCAATCCATTTTGTTAGAATTAATACTCTTCTCCAAACTTCTCTTAATTTCACAATTAAATACTTCTGCTAAACCATTAGTCTTGGGATGATAAACAATTATAATTTGTTGTATTATATTATATTTTTCCGCCAATCCTGGAACTGTTACATTTCTAAAATGAGATCCTCCAAATTCAGAATCATGATATTTTTGCATAATATCTTGAATTTCTTTATAATACACACATCATCTTATAACTAAATCCTTACATTGTTTATACAAATGATGATCATCCCAAAATAAGTTTTTGCATCATAAATGAATTTCTTTTCCTCTTGCTTTGTCAGTTTATATGGTAAAATACAACTAACAATATAGAATACAATATCAACATACCAAGGTATTTCCCATCCTTTTACAACATAAAGTTATTCATCAGAAAAAGGTTTTTTAATCTCTCTCCCGATCAAGTATTTCTTCTTGTTCTAATATCGATAGATGATCAGCTATTTGATTATCAGTCCCTTTTTTATTGACTACTAAAAAATTAAACTCTTGCATCAAAAGTATCCATCTAATTAATCTTAGTTTTGCATCCTTCTTTTTCATCAAATATTTATTAGAAGAATAGTCAGTATGTACAACACATTTAGTTCCAATCAAATATGACCTAAATTTATCAAATGCATACACAATGGCTAATAACTCTCTTTTAGTGGTGGTATAATTAATCTGAGGATCATTAAGAGACTTACTAGCATAATATATGACCTTAAAAATCTTATCATATTTCTACCCTAAAATAGCTCTAATTTCATAATCACTAGCATCACACATTAATTCAAAAGGTTTATCCTAGTCCGGTGAAACAATTATAGGGGCAGTGATCAATTTTTCCTGTAAAGTTTCAAAGGCTTTAAGGAAATCTTGGTTAAAGTCAAACTTTGCATTCTTTTCATTACATCTGTTTCTAGAAGTTGGCATAAAGGCTTAGTAATTTTTGAAAAATCTTTGATATATCTCTTGTAGAATCCAACATGTCCTAAAAAGATCCTAACTCCTTTTAAAGTAGATGTAGAATCCAACATGTCCTAAAAAGCTCCTAACTCCTCTTGCAGTAGTAGGTGGAGGTAGGTTCGATATAACTTGAATTTTTGCAGAACCTACGTCCATGCCATTTTTTGAAATTATATGTCCAAGAACAATTCCTCCTGCAACCATAAATTAAAATTTCTCCCAATTCAAAATGAGATTAGTCTTTTCTCAACATTCCAGAACTTTCTTTAATTGATTTAGACATATTTGAAAGGAAGTTCCGAATACCATAAAAACTTCAATCCCTTTTTCAATCAAATCCTTAAAAATTGACATCATATATCTTTGAAATATTGCAGGTGCGTTACATAATCCAAAAGGCATTCATCAAAAAGCAAAAGTTCTATAAGGACCAGTAAATGTTATTTTCTTTTAATCCTCAAGGGCAATAGGTATTTGGTGATAACCAGTATATCCATCTAGAAAATAAATTTTCTTTTGCTAATGCAATCTATCCAACATCAGGTCCAAAAAAGGTAAAGAGAAATGATCCTTCCAGGTGACACAATTTAATTTTCTATAATCCATGCAGATTTGACATTGCAGATTCACCAACCAGTGACTTATCTTGTTGATATTAATTCAATATGCTCATTTGTCACTATAGTTACATCTCCTTTCTTTCGAACACCGGACCACAGTGAGTTGGACTCACCCAAGCATTGTCTGAAATAGGATATATTATTCCTGCCTCTAACCATTTTATAATTTCTTTCTTAACCACTTCTTTCAGCATATGATTCAATCTCTTTTGAGGATCAGTTCTTGGTTTATCTTGATCTTCCAATAAAATTCTATGCATACAGATTGAAGGACTGTTTCCTTTAATATCAGCTAATGTCCATCCAAAGGCTTTCTTATATCTTTTCAAAGTTTCAAACAGCTATTGTTCTAGCGCACCCGTTAATTTTGAGAATACTGTAACAGGTAATGTAGATAAATGCATTCTTCAAATGTGTAGAAAGTGTTTTCAGTTCTAGTTCATGAGGTTTCTGGTTTCTTAATAGATGAAATCAAATTATTGTCATTTTCTGCAGGATCTAACATTTTAAATTTTTTCTGAACATATTTCAGTTTTTTCAGGCTCACTTCCATAAACTCATCTTGATATTCCATATATTCCTTTTTAAATTGGCTATCATATGTCTTTTTGAAATATTCATGGCTTAAATACTCATTAATATCCCTTCTGAAGCATTCTATCTCTTGTTCTTTTACAGGATATCTCATTGATTTTGCAATATTAAATGTAATCTCTTGATCTCTAACTCTCATAGTTAGTTTTCTTTTTTGCACATCTATCAAAGCTCTTCCAGTGGCTAGGAATGGTCTCCCTAAAATAATAGGAATTTATTTATCTTCCTCCATATCTAATATAATAAAGTTTATAGCAAAGATAAATTAATCAATCTTTACTAAAATATCTTCTATAACTCTTTTAGGATAGGTAATCAAATGATCAGCTAAAGAAAGAGTTACAGTTATAGGTGAAATATCTCCTAAGCTCAACCTTATTAAAATTGATAACAGCATAAGATTAATACTGACTCCTAAATCACATAAAGCTTTTCCATAAAATCATTTGTCAATAGCACAAGGAATTGTAAAACTTCTATGATCTTTAAGTTTTTGAGGAAGATTCTTCTGAATTATAGCGCTGCACTCTCCACTAATTATAGCTCTGCCCTCTCCACTGAGTGCAACAGTCTCATTATCTACAAACTTCCTTTTCTTATTAAGTATATCCTTCACGAGCCATGAACTTCACATAGTTTGACATTTTTTCCAAAGCTTCAACAAACGAAATGTTTATCGTCAATTTCCTCAAAATTTCCAAAAATTTTGAAAATTGATTATCTTTATACTTCTACTTCAATCTTTGAGGAAATAGAGGTGGTGATCTTTATCTAGTTATTTTCATTGGTTTAATAGGACTTTCCGACTCACAATGAAGATCTTCACCAGAATTTCATTTTCCACCTGATATTTTTCTATTTCAATTTCTCGTTGAACTCTTTATTCTAATTCTTTTCCACTTCTCAGTTGAATAGCTTTAATTTGCTCCTTGTTTTGATCTTTAGGATTTAATTCAACATTACTAGGCAATGTTCCTAGAGGTCTATTGGTAAGTGCAGTAGCAATACATCCCAATTGATTTTCCATGTTTCTGATAGCAACACATTGACTTTGTAATTGATTACACATTTGCAATATTTATTCTTCCATTTATAGCTTTTTCTCCTTACTCTGCAAATTATTAAAATATGGGGGGTGTCGGCACTATTTTTGGTGTGGGGTTTGCCCGTAAGAAGCTGTCGGTCATTGGAATTTGAAATCCCGTTACCTGCTTCGGAAGGATGTTTTTTTTTTAAAAATTTAGTTTTGAAAAAGATGAAGTCAAACTGACCCCATTAATTGGTATAAGGATTATTAGAATGATTATTTATTGCATTTAAAGTATCATAAGAAGATTGAGACTCTATCATGTGTCCAACTTAATTCTCCTCAAGAATAGGTGTTGTTAGAATAATTCATTCCATACTTATCTATCAACTTCGATATAACAGCTATTTGAGCAGCTAATATAGATATTGCATCAGAATCATAAATATTGGCTACTCTTTTTGAATTTACCCTTTCTTAGGGTCATTGAAAATGATTAATAGCCATCTCTTCCATTAATGAATATGCTTCATCGAATAGTTTTGAAATTAATGATCCACCAGTAGCAGCATCAATCATCGATATAAGAGATTCAACTAATTCATTATAAGAAGTTTGAACTATTAAATAATCTGGCAACGCATGGTGTGGACACTTGCTAAGGAGATCTTTAAATCTTTCTCAGGCTTCATAAATTGATTCCCTTTCAAACTGACAAAAAGATGTAATATCATTTCTAAGCTTAGCTATTTTTAAAGGTGGGAAACATTTAGATAAATTTTTTTTGATAAATCTCTCCAAGTTCTGATAGATCCGAGTGGTAATGAGTTTAACTACATCTTAGCTTTATCCCTCAATGAAAAAAGAAATAGTCTAAGTCTAACAACATCATTTTACACTCCATCATATTTGAATGTAGCACACAATTCTAGAAAACTAGCAATGTGTAATTTAGGATCTTAAGTTGGTGTTCCCCCAAACTGATTGTTTTGCACAATTTGGATAATAATAGGTTTATGCTCAAATGAATTGGCATTTACAGTAGGGTTTTGTATACTCAAATGAATTTCATCTGCTGTAGGATTAGCATAACCCCTTAAAGGTCTCTGATGATGTTCATTTTCATTTCCAGCATTATTTATGTTGCAAGTCATTTTGCTGGAAAGATTTTTCTCTTTTTATTGTTTTCAAATTTTTCTAACAGTTCTTTCTAATTCAGAATTGTAAGATACTAAGTTTTCAGATCTTATAGTACACATAAACAAAATAAAATAAGTAATTAAAAATAAGCAACACACTTAAACAAGAAAATGTTAAAACTATACTATAAATACTATTTTTTATATTTTTTAAAATAAGTTAAAACAACTAATACTTTATGTTTCTTCCCCAGCAATGGTGCCAAAAATTTGATGCGTGGAAACTTAGGATTAAATTAAGAATAAATATGGAATGTAACCAAAACAATAATGTATCTTTAATGAAAATAATTTATCTTTAAAAACACTTTTAAACTCCCAATTCTCTTTTACATATAACGCAGGCATACGTATCATTCAAGTAATATAGGGCTCTAATGGAGTCATAGATATCAATCCCACAGGGAAGCTGTAAATATATATAAGCTAGCTATTAATATTATATTATTAATTTAAAATAAAAAAAAAGTAAAGTATGAAGTTTGAAGTTAAACTACCTAAGTGAAATGCTACTAAATATGTAATGTACTACTACAAAAGTTAAATTAAACTAGTTGCTAAACTTTCAAAAGTTAAATTGCTAAAATAAACATAGGTTTTTGTTAACAAAAAGTTCAAGTATGAGAAAACACCCTTCTCCTTTACAATGAAAATATGGCTTGTAAGGAAATTGAAATCATTTGAAAATTATATTTAAAAACTGTTTTGTGCCAAATAGAAGCAATCATGTTCTCTACCCTCTTCCGAGCGCTATAAAGAACATTGATTAATATAGAGTTTGGTTCCAAATTCTGTGGTTAGGCTAGGAGGATACTGACTATCACTCTAGAGCTCCCACTACTCCCTCACTTGAGGGCAAACATGCTCAACATTAGTTTCCAATCAACTGAACCAAATTGAGGATTCTAATCTGTCACCTTAAAATCTTCCAATTCAACATCCAACAAAGTATATTTTCAAATTTATTTGCAGCCAATCCTATGAATGACATACTCTCCCATGAAATCAAATGTGATTCTCCCTTTATTGTAGAAATCATATCCCATTTTTAGAGCATATATTTCTCAACACATTTTAACAATTTAATTGGCTAGATTGAAAAGTAAATGAAGATCAGAGTTCAAATCATCGCAAGATATCGACATTTAAAACCATATAAAACAAAATTAATTCTTCACAAAACCATTTCTTCAAAGTAGGGAGAAGGATAAAGAAGACTACTTAGAATTCATAAGAAGTATACGATAAAAGACGGACTTATATATAAAGAGAAGTTTACAAACAAAAGAAATGAAAAATATAACTTATCTCACAATCCTTCCTAAGAAAATCCCTATAAGTTCTCTCCAATCCTTTATCTCCTCACAAGCACTCTCAATTCTCTTTTATAAGTGTAATGAAGAAGAAATCTCTCACATTCCCTCTCCTCTTACAACCCTAGAAGACAATCTCCAAGCCCTTGACTTTCTCTCTCTATCTCTCTCTCTCTTGGTTCTCACGCCACACCACCTATCTTTTTTCGCCCCCCTTAAAAGTTCTTCTTCAACTTGTTTTATTTTGGGCCGCCTTCTTTGAAAAGAATTTCAATTTCCCTCCAAAATTTAAAAGTCAAACTTTTGAATTCAAAAGATGTGCCTCTTTGATCCAAGAGTCAAATCCCTTTAAATTAGAACGTTCCAAAGTATCTAGAAGCATTAAATCACTCCATGAAGTGTTTAGAACAAATGACCCTTTGAAAATTTGCACAAAATTCATCTCGAATCGCCTTAATTTGAAAAAGTAGCACTAGGCGCATCATGCGCCAGTGTTCTAGATTTTCGTGCATCATACGCTAGGTTAGCGCATCATGCGCCAAACCCCAAAATTAGTATTTTTTGCTCCAAATTTTTCTCCTTTTGCCATTTTAGCTCCAAATGCCTAAAAATGGTATTCCTGCAACAAAAATAAAAAATACCTTACATTAAAGTGCAATATCACAAAAAATAGGCATGAAAGGGTACTTAAAATAGTATATTATTTTTGTGTATCAGTATCTTAAGGGTGATTATAATGTAGAATTTCCTACTTTCCCCAACTTTACTCCATATGCTCCTATTCATGAAGAAGAAGAAGAAGAAGAAGAAGAGGAACAAGATGATAATGATGAGGAAGGTGATGAAGATTGATATTTTCTTGAGTTAGTTTATTTGTTTTCTTTAGTTATTTGTTTGTTTGTATGTTGTTTGGATGTTATTTGGTTGGCATTTGAAACTGTAGTGGTAAAAAAATTTATTTTATGTTGTATGTGAACATAAAATTGTAATAGTAAACGTAGATTTTTACTTTTTCCGCATTTTTAGTGCTTTCTATTTTAGTTTTTTGTTTTTAAATCTCAGCAAATTCTATAGAATATATTATGTCTCATTTAATGCTTTAAAGCCTGTATGTATTTTTAAAGTTAGTGCTTGTAGTATACCAGACCCTAGTTTCATAGTCAGATATCGTCTATAGATTAATGTTTACTTTCAAGCATTTACTGTTTTCTTTCACCAACTAAATTTTATGCTAGAACATTTTTAAATACCTAAGAATTTAAGTTTGGGGGGAAGAAAATTTTCTTTTAAAAAGAAGTAAACTAAAATTTTTTTTTCCTTAAGTAAAAATATTTTTAATATTAATTTAACATGAACCGAGATATTAAGATTAAACTTTAAATGATTATACTTAAGTTTATAAATATTATGGTAAATTTAAGGTAAAAGTTTTTAATAATGAAGATCAATTCTAATCTTAAAGATGATTAAAGATATTTGGTATGATAAGATAAGACTAAGTTTTTTCTATTTAAAGTAAAGGAAATTGTATTTTTAAAGTATTAAAAATTTTAGACATTTATGTAGGAAGAAAATAATGAGACTTTATGAAATTCATAAACTAATATGAATTTATAAAGTGAAGAAAGGTAAGGAGTTTTGACTTTGGATTATGAGGAGGATAGTGAAGTTTAAAACTATTAAAGGTTATCCTGATATAGTAATCCTGACTTGAAAAAAAAAAAAAGAAAGGATTGAAAAGATCTTAAAAGAAAAATAAAAGAAAAGAAAAGAAAAGAAAAATAAATGAGGAGAAGTTTGAGGAAATGCCTAATAAAAAACTGACTTCACAAGAAGAAGCTTTATTACATTTTCTAAATTATATTGGATTATTATTAGCATTATTAGTAAAGTTTTCCTAAAGTTCTTTTCATATGAATATTCTAAACATCCTTGATTTGATAAATTGCAATTCTTCTTGAAATAAATAGAGATTCAAAAATCTTAAAATTGACTACTAAGTACTCTTAGACGTAGAATTTGAATCTAAGTTATTAAAAGTTTTTTCTTATATTTTAATATTTTATTTATTGAACTAAAGTATAGAAGTTATAAGTTAGTCTCTATCCTAAGTCATAAGCTTTTATGTAGTAAAAGTGTCACTTGAGGACAAGTAACATTTAAGTTTGGGAGATGTTGATACACCAAAATAATATGTTGTTTTAAGTATATATTTTATGCTTATCTTTGGTGATATTGAAACTTAAAGAAGGGTATTTTCATACTTCTTTTTGTAGGTATATCAATTTTAGGCATTTGGACCAAAAGTAGCAAAAAGGACGAAATTTGGAGCCAAAGCAGTGAAGTTTTGAATTCTGGCGCACGAAGCACCAGATTGGCGCCAGATGCGCTAAAACCTAGAACAACGTTGTCTTCAGCAAACTAGCGCATGATGGGCCAGATTGGTGCCAGATGCACCATTTGACAGAGATTTGGCGCATGATGCGCAAATTTGGCGTCAGATGCACCAAGGACGACCTTTTATGGATTAAAGAGGTTCGAGACAAATTTTGCAGGAATTTTCAAAGGGACACTTGTTCTAAACACCCCTTGGAGTAAATCGATGCATCTAAACACTTTAGAAGGCTCTTTTATGAAGGGATATTTCTCTTAGATCAATGGACATGTCTTTTGAATTCAAAAGAGTTAACTTTTGGACAAAATTTTTTAGGGAATTTTAAATTCTTTTTGGAGGGAGACAACCTTTATTAAAAGAGAAGGAAGTCTAGAGCTATAAAAGGAGAGAAGTTTTGGGCGTGAGGAGTGTGGCATGAAGAAGGAGAGTTAGAGAGAGAGAGAGAAAGTCAAGGGCTTGGAGATTTTCATCAAGGGTTGTAAGAGAAGAGGGAATGTGAGAGATTTCTTCTTTATTACACTTCAAAGAGAGAATTGAGAGTGCTTATAAAGAGAGAAAGGATTGGAGAGAACTTATAGGAGTATGCTTGGGAAGGATTGCAGATTAAATTGTCTTTTTTTATTTTATATTGTCAACTTGTTTTTATATATAAAATCCGTGTTTTGTCGTATCCTTCTCATGAATTCTAAGTAGTTTTCTTTACCCTTCTCCCTACTTTGAGATATGGTTTTGTGAAGAATTGAATTTTATTTTATATGGTTTTAAAAGTCAATAATTTGTGATGATTTGAACTCTGATCTTCATTTACTTTTTGATCTAGCCAATTGAAATGTTGAAATGTGTTGAGAAACATATTTTCTGAAAGGGATATGATTTTTACAACATGGGGAGATCATATTTGATTTCATGGGAGAGTATTTCATCCTTGGGAGAGGATGTCATCCATGGGGTTGAGTGTAAATAAATAAGGAAATATACTTTGTTGGATGGAGAATTGGAGATTTTAAGGTGACACATTAAAATCTTCAATTTGGTCCAGTTGATTGGAAACTGATGGGAGATTGTTAGCCCTCAAGGAAAGGAGTAGTGGGAGCTCTTGAGTGGAAACTTTTAATTTCTTCACAAACCATATACTCATTGTAAAGAGAAATGATGCTTTCTTAAATTTGAACTTTCCGTCACAACATCTTAGTTTTAATTTTCGTAATTTTACTTTTAAAAGTATAACATTTTGTTTAGTTAACTTTGTCTTTCGATTGCATTTTAATTAGCATTCACTTGTTATTTAATATTCAAGCTTCACACTTTACTTATTTTATTTTTAAAATAGTACCTTACATTATAATCTTAACAACTTCTTTACAGGTATTTCCAACTTCCCTATGGTATCAAAATCTAAGACTCCATTAGAGCCCTTTATTACTTGAGCGATATGTATACACATTATTTTTAAAGGGATTTTGGCAGTTTAAAGATTATAAAAAGATAAAATTATTTTAATTGAATTTACTTTGTTGGAATTAATTTGAATATTTGTTATTGTATCTGCCATATGTATTTTGTAATATTGAAAAATATTTGCAAAACTAACACGCTAAATCCACCTACATCACCCATGAAACATACTATTTATTTGCACTTAACGCCATGGAATTTACTCTCATCCATGACATTAAATGTGATTCCTACTTGAATGCTGAAAGCATAGCCCTACGGGCTCATATGTTTTCGTATAGATTTTAGCAAAATCAATTGGCCAGATTGAAAAATAAATTAAGTTCAAGATTTGAATCATCACAATTAATAAATTAAGAATATATTCAAAACATTTATTGATTCTTCACATTACTATATATTATTGTATAGAGAAAGACAAAGCAACTACTCAGATTTCATGAAGAAGAGATAACTAAACATGGATTTATATATATAAAAACAAGTTTACATAGCACTAAAGTGAAGTAAAACAACTTATCTTATTCTCCCCCACAAGCAAATTCCTTGAAATTCCTTTGAATCACTTCCGTCTACTTACAATAGTATGCTCCCCTCTCAGAGGATTACAATAATAAAGAAATCTCTCAATTTCCCTCTCATTTTACAACTTTGAGAGAAGAATCTCTCTAAATCTTTCAAAAACCAAAGTATGGAATTTTTAAACCTATTTCTCTTCTTGCCTCTTCTTTTTTTTCGGTCTAAAATGAGTGTTAAATACTGTGTGGCCGAAATTCCAAGTGTCTCCATAGACATCCATTCAAAATACGTTCAAATTCAATGCATCTTTGTGAATAACCGTCCTGACACCGTTTTGGCACCAGTTGTGTTGTTCCAAGCCATTCGGTGCCAGTGCAAATTTTTTCACTTTCTTCTCCAAATCTTGTGATTTTTGCTCCTTTTAAGCTAAAATACCTAATTTAAATATACTTGCATCAAAAATGTGAAAGTAGCATTCTTTAAAGTACAATATTACTAAAAATCACTAAATATAAGCATTAAAAGTATATGAAAAGCATATACTCATTACATAAAATCACTAAATATATGAAAGTTCAAATTTAAAATGCAATTGAAAGACAGTTAACTAAACAAAATGCTAAACTTTTAAAAGTAAAATTATAAAAATTAAAACTAAGATGTTGTGACGGAAAGTTCAAATTTAAGAAAACATCATTCCTCTTTACAATGAGTATATGGGTTATCAAGAAATTAAAATAATTTGAATATATATATTCCGTCTTGCACTCATCGGCATAAACCTATTAAGAGCATCCAGCCTCGGACTCTGTTTTTATATTTATATTTATTGTTAAACATGAAAATTTTCGATTCAACCTGTAGCAAAATTTTTATAGGGGAAAAAAAATCTTCCATAATATACTGATTGTTTTTGTTACCTGTCAACTTCATTTCTCCAATTCAACCTCATAAAAGACCGGAAAACGACCGGTACATTTGGACTACAACCTGTTGCAATGCTTAGTCAGCCCACTAAATCCGTCCCCGTCATCTGCTCCTTCCAACTTCCAATGAAGGAAAACGACCATTGACGTACTCTATAAGATAGCTTCTTCAATAAGGAAATCCTGAAGAAAGCCATCAAAACTCATTAATTCCCACTTCATCTGCATTATTCTCTAACAAGTGTAACGCGTCTCTTTTGAAGCTGACAAAGCATTTCTTCGCAGATTCAGATGGAAGAAGTTGCCGCATCGACCTTGTCCTGTGAGAAAACAGGGAACAATGGTGAGAGGACGAGCGATAAATACATAATGCATTACTCGAGCTCTCATAGAATACTTCTTGTGGGCGAAGTAGACTTCTCCTCGGAACCATAGTCACATTAAAAACCTCGAAAACTTATACAGTCGACACCATATCAGTAATCAATAATACTAACAAAATTTTATGGACCTAACTGTCTTCAAATGATGGTATACAAAGAACAAATTACTCTGCTCAATTTTTCATGGAAATATTAAGTCTCGTGCATATTTTTCGGTCAAGTATAAAAATAAATTCACCATTTGATACACCATCAACAAATTTTCATCATCCGACACAAATCTCAGTGCAATTATTTGAACAAGAAACATTCAAACTTCGATTAAGAGTCAGGCGGAGCTCTGATTTCAACAAACTTATAGTCAAATTGATCGGCTCGATGAGTTGGACCTAATGATATGAAAGTCAGTCCAATCCGAATCAAATCAAGCCCGGATCAATTTATTAAACAATTATTAGAGGATTTCCGGAGGCATTTGAAAGGTCAAACGGATGTCAAATCTAGTGAATTTATTATTGAATCGAGTGTTTCGACAAGACGGACAAGACAAATCCAGCAATCCTAAGATTGCTCAATTCCGACATCGGTAAGGCACTCAAATGTCCATCAAACGTCATTTGATCAAAAGAAACTCTCCGGACCGTCCGATCAAAATGGTTCATATTCCTGCATTTATTGCACTCAAAACACTATAAATAGAGTCTCACCCCTAACATGAAAATGGGGAGGCTTAAGAGAGAACTTAAGGCTTTGAGTAGAGGCTCAAGTCTAAGATCATCCTCGCTATCGTCGATCACCGTCGACAACCATTGACCGTCGACAACCACCGCTGACCTTTGTCGACCACTGCCGACCACAGTTGATCTTCGTCGATCACCGCTGACCTCCGTTGATCACCGCCGACCGTCATCGTTTGTCGTCAGCCACCGCTGACCTCCATTGATCACCGCCGACTGTCATTGACCCCCTGCCCCCCGTTGATCACCGCCGACCGTCATCGTTTGTCGTCAGCCATCGCTGACCTCCATTGATTATCGTACACCGCCGACTGTCATCGATTGTCGTCGACTACCGTCGATCACGGTCGACCTCCATCAACCATCGTTGACTAGACATCGTCAATCGATGTTGTACTACATCAATTCGCATCCGACGCATAGTTGCCAACTTCATCCTTATAGGGGATGAACTGTACAAGAAGGCATTTGTAGGTTCATATCTCAAGTGTCTTCCTCCATCTGAAGCTGATTATGCTCTATGAGAAGTTCATTCCGAAATATGTGGGGAGCATCTTGGCAGTAGGGCACTTGCTCTTAAAATAATGATGCAAGGCTTCTACTAGCCCACAATCAAGCAAGATACATTAGAATTTGTGCAAAAATGCAAGAATTGTCAATTACACTTTAATCTTACGCATGCACCTCCAGTGGAACTCACTTCTTTTCTAAGTCTTGGTCTTTCGCCCAATGGGGGATAGCTATTGGACAACGAAAAATCATCATCTTAGCTGTCGACTACTTCACCAAATGGGTAGAAGCAGAGTCGCTTGCCAAGATCACAGAAGCAAATGCCAAACAATTTGTCTGGAAAAATATCATCTATCGCTTTGGGCTCCCCGCGAAGATTATAACCGATAATGGGACTCAATTCACTGGAAGGGTCTTCACATCATTCTGCAAGGATCTTCACATTCAGTTGGTGCACACTGCCGTAGCGCATCCCCAAACAAATGGGCAAATAGAGATGACAAATTAGACGGTGCTCAAGGGGTTGAAGACTTGTCTTGAGAAGGCTGGGGGCAGTGGGTAGAAGAGCTACACAATGTCCTTTGGGCCTATCGCACAACCATGCGTACTCCAACTGGGAAACTCCATATAACTTATGTTTCGGCACTGAGGCTGTTATCCCGGTTGATATCGAAATTTCAAACCCACGAGTTAAGACTTTCAACTCAAATAGCAATGAGGAAAAGCTCCGACAACATTTGGATCTCCCAGAAACACGCAATGTGGCCCATCTTAGAGCTGCATCCTACCACCAAAGAGTTGCTCTTCACTTCAACCGGAGAGTCAAGCCTCGATCTATCTCCGTCGATGACCTGGTCTTGCGTAGTATTCCCAGGGGGATTTGATCTAACCTCTTCCATATGGGTTAACATCGTTGAGTTTTTACTCCGATAAACAATCTTGGATAGGTTAACAGTCCTTGGTGGGCTACACCTGACCCCTTCCACACAGGTTTGTAAGTGAGCAATGCTCCAACAAATAACTTTGGATGGGTTAATAAGTCCTTGGTGGACTTTCGTTGGCTCCTTCTATGTAGGTTAACATCATCGAGTAAAACTCTGATAAATAACCTCAGCCAAGTCAAATGTTGTTGATGATTTATCCCCACGGTAACCTTCTCACATACTAGATCTTCTAAATGATATCTTGTACCATTGTGACATGAAATAAAATAAGTTTCAAGCTTATCACCAAAAAGATACTCGGTGGGCAAACTTCTAACAAAATAACTTGATCGGCATGCATCACTAGTACAACATCATTTTGATAAAGTTTGAAAAGAATAACATCATCTACGTAGTTAGAGTAACATGACAAAAACAAATACACTACAAACATTAAAAGAAAGAGTAAAACAATAATTGACGTCAAAGTTCTCCTCCGCCACTTCGTTGTCATTGAAGAACACCTTATTTAGTTCACTCTCAATGTCATCACCATCAGAATCTGAGGAAGGGTCTTCTGAAGCCTGGCTTGGAGTTAGCCCCTCAACAAAAATCTTGATTCGACGTTGTACCGCTCGACTCCCGTTCAAGAAACCCCGGATGAATCCTTCTTCGGTCAACCACTTTTATTGCTCCTTTACCTCAACATCAAGTACATGATCACGAGTTTCTTGGACATGGTCTCAAATGATAGTTTTAAACTTAAGCAATTTCATGAAGATTTCGATCGCTTTACGCTTAACTTCTGAAACATCAGCATCTTTTGCGGACCTTAAAAGTCAGATCTCTTCTTCTTGGGCTAACACCGTTGAGTTAAGGGCTTTCACACTCTTATTAATTTCACGAAGTCTGGCTCATGCTTCCACCAACCCCTCCCGAGTTTTCTCTAGATCCTCAAGCTGCAACGAGAGGGAGGTTGCCAATGTTGAAAGTTATGTCCTACACTCTGTCAGCTGTGATTCCAGAGATGTAATTTTTTTGACCCCAGATTCATACCAACGCTTGTACTCATCTTGAAAATATTCAATCTTAATGAACTTGGAATTACAGTTTCTCAATGCAAGTCCTAGCCCCTACTAGTTTTACACCATCTTATCTACCTAGAGAAAAGAAATATGGGTTAGAAAGATGAAATAATTATATAGTAGAAAAAAAATGAGAGAAACTTACAAAACTCTCGGCTTCTAGAAGCCCAGTACATTCATGAGACAAGATATTTTCAGGAATGTGAATAGTTGAAGGGCTTGACAAAGGCTCCCGTGATGTTTTTAACTTTCTTTTGTTTTTGAGGTAGTACTTCACATTTACTGCTCGTTGGGAGCCTCTTTGAGGATTCTGCGAGGGCTAGCTCAGAAGGCCTCTCTTAGATTTCTTTAGTTGTTGACCATTCAAGGTGGAAAGATAGCTTGAACTTGGACAATGATTCCTCCTCACAAATTCGTGAATATACTGTATCTCAAACAACAATTCCTTCATGTCAGGAAATCTCAGCATCTGCAATATTCCCTCTTCGGTAATCTGAAGAGAGACAGACAATTGTTGAAACCTTCCTCGCCTCTCGCGGAGCCCCTAATCATTTTTTGCAAAAGAGAATTTTACGAACCATTGTCTTATCTGTTCCTTTCACGAAAATCCAATACTTTATGCTTAAAAAACACACGATCATGTGTATCAGTAAAGTCGTGCCAAAATTGTTGGTGTTAACTTTAACCCGTGACTACAGAAGAAAATTGTCAACCCAATAATGACCGTCACCACTTGACAAGATAACTGAGCAACGCACATCCCAAACGCCTTCATAATTTCAATAAACTCAGGTGCTAGAAGAAATCGTAGACCAACTTTCAAGGTAGTCTCATAAATAGTAACATACCTAAACGGTGGAGAATATGCTCGATCAGTTGAAGTCGGTAACTTCACTACCATATCATTCAAAAAAAATACTTCTTTCAAAATAAGATCAATTCTCTCTCCATCACATTTGACACTGCATCATTTGGTTTCTGACTTTGTCTCTGGATCTCAGTAGAATGAGGTTCTCCAGCTGTTGCTATTTCAATAACGGTTCGCCACGAAGCTTCATCACAACAGTTCGCCGCAACTCTTCATCGCAACACTTT
>NW_018252174.1:18203-48138 GCF_001263595.1 Phalaenopsis equestris | reverse complement strand
GCTCTCCTAAAAGCCATCCTCCGCCGTGGACGAGTTCTAATGGCTAAGCGTATCTTCAATTCCATGAACCGCGAAGGTGTACCGCCGGCTCTCTCCACATACAACATTCTTATCTGGGGCTTTTGCCTCTCGATGAAAATGGAGACGGCGAAGCGATTCTTTTCTGAAATGAAAGAGAGGGGATTTTCGCGGGATATTGTCACCTACAATACCCTTCTTAATGGCTGGGTGCGGGCGAAGAAGATGGACGAGGCACAGAAGGTTTTTGATGAAATTGTTGCTGCTGGTCTAGTTTGCAATTCGGTTACCTACAACCTTATGATCAAAGGACATGTGTCTTGTGGAAATGTGGATGATGGAATCCAGTTGTTTGATGAAATGAAGTCTAAGGAGCTGACAACCACTGAAAGGACATATGCTGCTCTGATGCCTGGTCTCTGTGATGATGTGAACAGGACTGCAGCTGCCCTGAAGGTTTGCAAAGAAATGGCTGAGATGAGGATTAATCCCAGGGACAAGTCCATATTTTTTAGATTGATCACAACAATGTGTAGGGCTGGGGACTTGGGTGGTGCATTGGATTTGCACCGCTTGATGGATCAGTTTCAGGTTCTTTTAGATTCTAGGCATTACAGTATATTGATTGAGAGTCTCTGCAATGATGCCAAGTTTGACCAGGCGATTGAAATGCTTGACGAACTCCTTGAGAAGGGCATCTTGTTGGGTCTTCAAAGTTTGCCTATAGAAGCCTCTGCATACAATCCAATAATTGATTACTTAAGCTGCCATGGCCATACTTTGAAGGCAGATACATTCTTTAGGCAGCTGATGAAAAGAGGAGTTGATGATAAGATTGCATTTAATCATTTGATTCGTGGACATGCCAAGGAGGGGAACCCTGAGCTTGCATTTGAAGTCCTCAAAATCATGAACCGTCGTGGTGTTGAATCGGATGCTGATGCTTATGAGCTTCTTATATATAGTTTCTTGAAGAAGAGTGAGCCTGCTGATGCTAAGACTGTTTTGGATAGCATGGTTGAATATGGGCATCTACCTAGCCCGGCTTTGTTTCGATCAGTAATGGTTGCACTATTTGATGATGGGAGAATCCAGACAGCAAGCCGAGTGATGAAGATTATGATAGAGAAGGAAGTGAAGGAGAATCAGGACATTGCACAAAAGATCATAGAAGCTCTCCTCATCAGAGGACACATTGAAGAAGCTATCGGCCGCATCAATTTGATGATTATGAATGGCTGCATGCCTGATTTGGATAGTCTGGTAGTCTACCTGTGTGAAAATAAACATCCAATTGCAGCACTCAAGCTTGTAGAATTTGTATTGGAGAGAGACTATGATATCAGCTTCTCAAGCTATGACCGTTTGCTTGATGCTCTCTATATTGCTGATAAGATACTACCAGCATACTCTATACTTTGCAAGATCAAAGCCAAAGGTGGGGCAGTGGATAAAAAGGGTTCTGAGACGCTCATTAAGACGTTGAACGCCCAGGGGCACACAAAGCAGGCGGATATTCTCTCAAGAATTCTCTCAGGAAACACTGTTCTTGAGAAGAAGAGGAGAATGCCAGCCTAGGCCTACTTAAAATTTGAATCCACGTTTCTTTCCTGGAACATGAACTTGCAATGCAACATAAGAATGAGTTCATCAAACCCTCTCCATGCCTGACGTTGATGGGTTCCTCGTGCATTGGTGGCCACGAGTGAGAGTATACTGTGCTTGAGTGCCTCAAGCCTTGTGCTCTGGGCAATTGTTTATGCCTCTACGAAGGGGACTTGTGCTCTGGGCAATTTTTTTTCCGGAAAAGTAATTCCTTGACATTTTATTGTTTTTTTATCTTTGCTTCCACATGCTGTTTAGACTGTATTAAATTGTTTTAGAAATTATGATGTCACTCCATTTTTCTCAATTGCCTTTTATTTTTTTAAATTTTAATTTAATTGTCTTAGGGTCTGTTTGGGACAGCTGCAGCTTATCCAGTTTCTGCTGATAAGCAGCTTATCATGATAATCTGCTGATGAGCAGCTGATCCGGATAAGTTGTCTTGCATCTTCATTCTCAATCAAGACAACAAGAATACACTATAACCAAGCAAAAATATTTAACGAACAAACGTGAATATAGACCAATTGAGGGAAAAAAAAAATTAACTTTGCTAAAGATTTACCCAATGAGAAAAACAAAACCAATAGAGCTTCAAACTCTCAGACACGCAACGAATGAAACAACCAGCAAAGGCCCGACAACAGAAATTCCAACAAAACTTCATAACCTCAAACTCTTCTTTCAAAAATACACATGAATATAACTACCATCATTCCTTAAACTTTCATATTTGCATATGCATATAACCATCATGAATGTAAACACATAATAATTGTGTGTTAGGTTTGTACATTTCCCTTAACTTTATAGAAAATCGTTACATTGTAAGCTAATATATATTCTCTCATATGTCTGAATTCTCTTATTAATGCAGGCAAATTGAAAAAAAAAAATGTCATCCAAAGATGGTCTAAATGCCAAATTAAAGCATAAGACCTATCTTGATTTGAAGTTATGGGCGATGATTGGCATCAGTTGTGTTGCTTTGTTAATATTTGTTCTAATTGTCCTATCCATATTTTTAAACAGGAGGAAATCAAAGATGAAGCATCTGCGCTTGCCTACCATGACAAGGATTCTAGAAAACACAACACAAGCTCAAAAAATGCCTAACATTGAAATCCCTAAATGCAAAACTACAAAAAATGCAGTTTCTAAACAGAAAAGACACATAAACTGATACAATAAAGCAATCTAGGAAGAAAAACAAAGAGAAGAAATGTTCACAACAAGGAAAATAAAACGGCAAAAAAAAAAAACAAAAACAAAACAAACCTTTTTTTATGCTTGGAAAGGGATATTTTGATGACCCTTTTTCGCTTTGTGATGAAAGAGATGCGGATCAAACAAGACAGTTCGCGGTGGAGCAAACATCAGATATAGTGTTACATAGAGGTAAATGAAAGTAGACAACACGAAAAGATGGAGGGATGCTCAGCTGACACTGCCTCAACCCCATCTTCCCCACTATCTCTCATGCCCAAAACCTACAAACCATCGCAATTGTTACCTGGCCTTTTCTCGTTGTAGGCGAGGGATCATCGACATTGTCTCGCTTGGGGTCGTCGCTTCCGCATTCTGCACCCTCAAAATCCACGGAAAGCTTCTGGATCGCAACCTGCTAGGGTTTCGCGGAGGGCGGTGGTCTCTGGTAGCTTGCGAGCGGGGGAGGAGACGCGAGGGACGGGGCACCAAAGATCGGTGGTCTCTTGCGAGCGAGGGAGTAAGCAAGGGAGAAGACGCAGGGCGGGGCACCAAAGGAAATAAGCAATGGAAAACGAGGCCCGTGGGGGTCATACCGTGCGCCGCGTCTTTCACAAAATTAAAACGCAGTTTTTAGGCGTGCACGTGAAACGTGCGAACCAAACGCAAGGACAGCATTTTCAAAACGTCATCCGCAGTTTTAAGCTGCCCCAAACAGACCCTTAATCTCTTTCTTTTATTACAGAGCAATCTACTATTTTGAATATATATTTATTTTCTACTTAATAGTAGCTATCTTATTAACTACTAATTTGATTTTGGCTTAATACTTTATTGTAATTACAAAATTTAAAATATATGAATTATAGGATAATTGCAAATAATTTTTTATTTTTGGATATATAATAAAGTTTAACTGTTTGTTATAAAAATTTATTATTTTAAATAAACTTAATTTAAATATTAAATCCTATCTTTATGAACACTTAGGGCTGATGAGATTTAAGGTACCAAGATTTAGTAAATCATGTAAATTCAAATATAGTATAAATTATTTAATTATTAATAAAAAGTTCATTAAGTTAAATAAAAGTTTAACATTCATAAAAGAGTAATGAATTTTTTATTAATTTTATTAATTAGTTATTTTTTAGGAGTTTATTGAATGATTAAGAAATTAATATTTATCTTTTATTAACTACTAATTAAATAATAAATATAAATCTATTTAATTATAATTAATCAGATATTATTTTAATTAATTATTAATTATTAATCAATTAATTTAATAAAATTAACTTAAACATAATTAAACTAATAAAACCCTCGGCCACATTTTTCTCTTCCTGAAACCGTCGCATTTTGCTCTCTCCTCTTTGTTTTGTTTGAAAAAATATTAGGTCAAGAGTCCTAATGCATTAGGACTCCAATGGTGGGGCGCCACGTGTAAAGTGACCCTCAAAAAAATGTATTACGGTGAGGTCATTTGACACGTGACACCCCACCATTGAAGTCCTAATGCATTAGGATTATTGACCTAACATTTTTTCATTTTTTCCAAAACCAATCACATTCGTGACGAACCCTGGCGATACAGTCACAATTGGAGATAGCTGGTAACACAGCAACGGGTTCATATCTTTTTCAGTGACCAGAAACTCTCATTTTTCTCCTTCCGCTCCTCTTCTATCTGAGACCAAAGAGGAAGGTAACTTCACTGCTTCTCCTTCGTAGAAGCGTCCGTATCGGAAGTTTTAAATCCATTGATTCATGGGTTTTAATTAATCATGAATTTAAGGCCAAAATCGGTGAAATCCGAATTTATCTAATCTGGGGTTTTATTTCATCCAAAATGACTGTCAGGTGTGATTTAGGTTAAATCCAGCTTAAATCCTGTTCTAAATCGGTTACCAGACAGGCTCTTATAAATATGCATGAAATAGAATAAATTAAACTCTTATAAATATATATGAAAAAATAGACTTGTTATTATGCATCGCCTAATGTGCGTGCATTGATTCTCGTAAGAAATAAGCTTTCTATTGATTTCCAGGAGTTGGTTTCAGTTTGTTCTAATTTCTGGAAGTATGGAAAGAAAATTGAGAAAGAAATAAAGAGAGGAGACAGTTTTGTTTTTTCTTTTTAATGAAATATTATTTTAATGCAGTAGGAGCGTTGGGGTGCCATGAATATTAACAGCTTTTTATGGACATTTGGGAAGGTACACTGTTGTAAACTTTAAACTTAGCGCCTGTTTGAGGCAGCCTATTCGGGTGCGACCGCCGTACTATTTGGAAAAGGCTTTGGTGAGAGTTTTCATGCCGCACGAAAACGCTTTCTTTTATTTCGTAATAGGGAGGCGACGCGGGGGCATAGCTACGTTCGGCGTCCGCGGCTGGCATTTAGGGAAAAAATTCCTCCCGTGCCCTTCGGTGATCTCTCTTGCGCTCTCCGTCGCCATCTCTCTTCTCGATCTCCTCCCTCAAGAACATCGATTCGATTGTTGCTCTGGTGAGATCTATGTATTGCTATGCTTATTTTTGGTTCAATTTTGGATGCGTGAGGAATGCTTGTCTTTCTCACGTTTTGGCAATATTTGATTGATGCTGTAAATAGGGTTTTCTTGATGATGATTTTGTTGGATTATTTTGGAATGCATTGGATTATTTTGGAATGCATTGGATTATTTTGGTATGCATTAGAAAATGGTCTGATCTGTGTTGTTGTGCACTTTAGATTGTTTTTTGGATGGTGATATTCTAACTAGTGTCCTCTTATCGTGTCCTGAAATTGATTTGAATGGGACAAGTTCTATTATCGTGGATGATTGCTGCAATGGTGTTTTGAAATTGACTGGGATTCTCTAATTTAACTTGTTGTTCAGGATATGGATTGCTCTATTTATTTTAATAAGTTACATTTTTGGGGGAAGTTTGATTGGGGTAAATCTATTCAATGCAAACGAATCCCTTATATCGTTATGTAGTTTCTTTGGTGAATTGTGGACTAACATCTTTGGTGTCTAGCCATTAATAAAATGAACATTATTGCGTGCTTAGCAACACAGATCAAATAACATTATAATATTATGTTAGTCCCCCAAAGCATTTAACTTGAGAGATAAATTTGAGGGAGTTACCCGATAAAAGTTTTATCTCTTACTGAGCTATGTTAATTACCGTCCAGGTACATAACAAGTTTCATTTTTCTTTTCTCCGAAGCATGACATTTTTTCATGCATGGATAACAGAAAGTGGCAGTAAATAGTCGGTAAAAGCAGGAAAAAGTAAAGGCAGGATTAGTAAGAAAAGAAAAAAACATTTATTTGAATTTGCTATGCAAAGATGTTTCTTTGAAGAAGGCCTTTAATCTTATAAAGAGCTAGTTCATTTTAAGAAAAAAACTATTTATAAAAAGCTAGTTCATACATATTGGACAGTTTATTTCCCTGCATGATTGAGAAAAAGCTGTTCAAATTTACAATGGTTGCCCTATTGGCCGCCAAAGCTAATGTGGGTGGAAAGCTTTGAACTAGGAAGAAGGCACTAGCAATTGTTATAGCATTTCTTTCAAAATATCCCATCTTTTCCTCTATGCGATGACATTATGCTCGACTGTTTTATGTTGTTGTATGTTTTAAGCTTTTTAAGTACCTTGTCATCTTAATTGGGATTGAAATTCTTTATGAAATCTTTCGAAATCCAAATGTTGGAAATGAAAGGGAGTGATGTGATTGTTCCATTTCCATTTTAAGCCCTTAATTTCTTAAATGGTTAGCCTTGATGGGGAAGTTCTCTCTCGCTTTCCTCGGGTTGCACATGTGCTTCTTTTAGGGGAAGCCATTATACTACTGATTGTTGGGAATTTGTATTTCTGATTTAAATAGCTGTTGAATTTTATGGTGAAGAGGATTCATTGCAACATTTTGCTCTCTTATAACTAGATGATTAAGGTGCAAACATTATTCTGTGCTTATTAATGGCATTTATTATGGTTTTTATCTTTACCTAGAGTTTTACAAAGCTCTGAATTCTGCAAAGTTTCAAATTGTTATTTTTTTAAACTATATGGTGGGCCTTGATGGGGAATATGTCTCTTTATTTCCTCAGGTTGGACAAGTACATTCATATAGTGGAAGCCATTATACTGATTGTTGGGCTTTGTATTTCTATTTCAAATGGTTGTTCAGTTTTATGGGGAAAAGGATTTAGAGCAAAATTTATCTATGTTATAACAAGATGAAAATTATCTTGTGCTTATTGATGACATTTAAAATGGTTTTTTCTCTTACCTAGTAGAATTAAGCATGGGGGCCACTCACATCCACTATATTCATTATTTCTTTTGAATATTTCTATAAGATGAAGTTCAGTTTCAAATTTTTTTTGGAGGTATTTATGATTGTGATATTCTATTCTAAATTGGTATGCTGTCAACAGAAATATCGTATGTGTAGTATTATGCAGAGTTTTAAATGGTTGTTTTTTTTAAAGTATATGATGAGTCTTGATGGGGAAGTTGTCTCTTGCTTTCCTCGGGTTCAACAAGTGCTTCCTGTAAGCATACTTTTGGGATTTACTATGCATTGAACGTTGGTATGTATTGCTCAAGCAAATTTTTGAGATTAGCTATGTACTACATAGTCAGATTTTGGGAATTTCTGAAATCAATTTATGTTGTTGCTTCATCCTTTTATGGGATTCATGAATGAAATGTCTGCAGACTTTTGCTTAGCTAGATTTTTGGGATCGGTTGAAGAATTTTGCTTTATCTATTTATGGGTTTGTATTGCTTAGACAATTTTTGGGATCGATTGCAAACTTTTGATTTATCTATTTATGGGATTGTATTGCTTTGCCAGTTTTGTTGGAGTTCTGAAATTTCTGCAAAAGTATAATTTCAAAATGTCTAAGGCGAATGAAGGGGGTCCGTCTGCTATGTGGGATATGGAAATTACAAATTTTTTTTGCTTTCTCTGTATTAAAGAAATATAACTCAGAAATAGGCCAACAACGTATTTTAACAAGGAAGGTTGGCAAAATATCGCGAAGAGGTTCAAAGAATTAACTGGAAGGGATTACGAAAGACTCAAATTCAAAAACAAATAGGATCAGTTGAAGAAGGAATGAAAAATTTGGAAGGTGAATGGTGGGCCGAGAAATTTGAGATAATATTTACATTTTCAATTTGTTTATTCCTAAAATAATTTTTTATTTACCGAATTACCCCTCTAAACCCCCTCCTCAATACAATGTTTAAGGCAATGCCGACAGTGAAAAAATACAAATAGAGTAGAATTGAGTCGGACCATAAAGATAAACATGATATAATGTTTAAGGGGGTTGTGGCAATGGGAAAACATGTATTCAACCCTAGTGAGATGGATTTTATAGGCATACCAGATGACTTCCCATCTGAGCTGGTGACGGCTGATGAAGAATTGCATAGTATTAACTGGAGGGAGATGGGGAGTCCAGTTCACTTTCAAAGAGGCCTAGGCTTGGTAGGAGGAAGGAAAAAAAGGATAATTTTGTGAAAACCTCCTTTGATCGACGCATTGATGCTTTTGGAGCTCCACCATCTGCTCCAGTCCCTGACAACACCATCTTAGAATGCCTTGGAACATTGACTTCTCTTCCTAAAGTAGTTGCAGACATGCGCTTTCATGCAAAGTGTGTGAAAAAACTCGAGGATCCTACTCGTTGGCAAATATTCATGGCACTATAGCCAGAATTGCGTGTCGAATATTTGCTTGTTTTGGTGGATGAAAGAGTTTTTTTATGAGTTGTTATTTGTAGCTTTTGTTTTATTATGGACTTTTAAATGGATCATTTTAATACTTTTTTTATTTTAAGGGCTTGATGTTTTCATTGATTATTCCTCGCTCTTACTATGTATTAATAATTGTTGAAATAACCTTACATCTTTTCCCTTTAGGATGAATCCGTAGCAGGAAAGTCATAAAAGAATGACATAGGCTGCAACTATTGCAATATTATTGTTGGAGTATTATCGATCCAACAATGTTCATATACCCTATATGACGTCCAGCTTTGTTGGGGATAAATGAATAGGTGAGATGATTTTTGGACATCCAATAAGGTTCAACAACATATTTTAAATTAGTGTACAAATTTTTATGGATCTCTTGCACAATTTATCTCTGAATCACGACCTCCATGGTTCTTCTAGAACGACGAAAAGGGAGGTGTTGGCTATAACATTATACATTCTGTTACAGAACGAATCAATTAGAGGTGCTATGGAGAGATTTCAGTATTCATCGGAAACAATAAGCTGTTACATCTCCTAAGGCATACAGACACTTGTTAGCTTAGCACCTCAAATCATTAAACCAGAGGTAACTATTGGTTTCTTTACGTAACTATCAAAACATAATTATTTTCTAAAAATGTAAAACAAAACTGCATAGGTGCAATTGACGGTACTCACGTTGATGCCCGACTACCCAGCCAGGACAAAGTGGTGTACATTGGTCTTAGTGGTTCAACGATTCCAAATGTCATGGTAGTATGTGACTTCAACATGTGTTTCACTTTTTTCATGGCGGGCTAGTGAAACACCAAAATAAGATGTAGTTTTAAGTATATATTTTATGCTTATTTTTTGTGATATTGCACTTTTAAAGAAGGATATTTTTATGTTTTTTGTTGCAAGTATGTCACATTAAAGTATTTGGAGCAAAAGTATCAAAAAAGATTAAATTTGGAGCAAAAACAGTCAATTTTGGGATTCTGGCACAAGATGCGCCAACATACACGACAGATTGACACCAGATGCGCCAAAACCCATAATAGCGTAGTCTTCAGCAAACTAGCACAAGATACACCAGATTGGCGCCATATGCACCATTTGACAGAGAGCTGATGCAAGATGCGCCAGATTTGGCACAAGGTGCTCCAGAGATGACTATTTGCTAATTAAGGCGGTTTGAAACAAATTTTGCACAAATTTTAAAAGGGAAACTTATTGTAAACACCGTTTGGAGTGATTTAATGTATTTAGACACTTTGGAAGGTTCTTTTATAAAGGGATATGTCTTTTGGATCAACATACATGTCTTTTGAATTCAAAAGAGTTTACTTTTGGATAGATCTTTTGGGGGAATTTTGAATTCTTTTTTGGAGGGAGGCAGCCTCTAATAAAAGAAGACGAGTTCTAGAGTGTATGTGTGTGGCATGTGGAAGTGGGTGAAAAGAAGAGTTAGAGAGAAAGAGGCAAGTCAAGGGCTTGGAGATTTTCTTCAAGGAGATTTTCTTCAAGGAATTTTCTTCAAGGATTGTAAGAGGAGATGGAATGTGAGAGATTTCTTCTTCATTACACTTCTAAGAGAGAATTGAGGGTGCTTGTAAAGTGAGAAAGACTTGAAGAGAACTTCTAGGGATTTACTTGGGAAGGATTGTGAGAAAAGTTGTCTTTTATTTCTTTTATTTTATAAACTTGTTTTTATACATAAAATCCGTATTTTATTGTATCCTTCTCATGAATTCTGAGTAGTCTTCTTTATCCTTCTTCCTACTTTGAGATATGGTTTTATGAAGAATTGATTTTGCTTTATATGGTTTTAAATGTCAATAATTGTGATGATTTAAACTCTTATCTTCATTTACTTTTCGATTTGGCCAATTGAATTGTTAAAATGTGTTGAGAAACATATGTTCCAAAAGGGTTATAATTTCTACAACATGTGGAGAATCACATTTGATTTCATGAGAGAGATGTCATCCATAGAGTTGGGTGCAAATAAATAGGAAAATATACTTGGTTGGATGCAAAATTGGAGATTTTAAGGTGACATATTAAAATCCACTATTTGGTCCAGTTGTTTGGAAACTGATGCAAGGTTGTTAGCCCTCAGGTGAGGGAGTAGTGGGAGCTCTAGAGTGGCAGTCGGTATCCTCCCAGCTTAACCGCAGAATTAGGGACCAAACTCTGGATTAGTCAATATTTTTTATACATTCGGAAGAGGGTAAAAATTAGGATTGCTCCTATTTGCCACAGAAATATATATATTCAAATTTCACACTTTACTCTTTGTAGTTTTAAAAATTGAACTTTACATTATAATCTTAACAATTTACTTATAGGCATTTCCAACTTCCATGTGGAATGGATATCTAGGATTCCATTAGAACCCTTTTTTACTTGAGTAATACATATACTTGTGTTATTTTTAAAAGGTATTTGGCAGTTTAAAGATTTTTAAAAGACAAAACTTTTTTAACTGAAGTTATTTTTGTTTGGATTAATTTTTATATTTGTTATTATATTTACCGTGTATATTTTGAATTATTAAAATATATTTCCAAAATTAACACACTAAATCCACCCGCATCAAAGTTTTTGGCACCCATGTCGATGAAGCAACGAAAAGTATTAGTAAGTTATTTTATAAATTATATTATTTTTATTTTTAAAACTAAAAAAAAGTTTTTGTAGTTTAGTTTGAATATTTTCCTATTTATGAGTGTTTGCTTATTTTAAATTATTTGTTGTGTTTGTTTATGCAAAGTGTAAGATCTAAAAATTTAGTACCTTAAGATTTGAGTTAGAAAGAACTTTAGAAAAATTTAAAAAACAATAAAAAGAGATAGATCATATTAGCAAAATGACTGGCAATTTAAGTAATGCTGGAAATGAAAATGAGCATCATCAGAGACCTTTAAGAGAATATGCTAATCCTAAAATAGATGAAATTCATTTAAGTATACAAAACCATGTTGTAGCTGCTAATTCATTTGAGCTTAAACCTGCTATTATCCAAATGGTACAAAAAAATCAGTTTGGGGGAACACTAACTGAAATTCCTAATTTATGCCTTACTAGTTTTCTAGAATTGTGTGCTACTTTTAAATCTGATGGAGTGTTGAATGATGTTGTCAGACTTGGACTTTTTTCTTTTTCACTGAAGGATAAAGTTAAAATGTGGTTAAACTCATTAGCATCTGGATATATCAGAACTTGGGGAGATTTATCATAAAATTTTTTATTTAAATATTTCACCTTTAAAAACTACTAAGCTTAGAAATGATATTACAGCTTATTACCTCCTTAGTCCGTTTGAAGGGGAATCAGTTTATGAAGCCTGGGAAAAATTTAAAGATCTCCCTTAGAAAGTTTCCACACCATGCGTTGTGAGATTGTTTAATAATTCAAAATTTTTATAATGGGTTGGTTGGATCTCTTAGATCAATAATTGGTGCTGTTGTTGGTGGATCATTAATGTTAAAGCCATTCGATGAAGCATATTCATTAATTGAAGAGATGGCTACTAATAATTTTCAATGGACCTCTGAAAGGGTAAATCCAAAATGAGTAGCCATTATTTATGATTCAGATGCAATATCTATGTTAGATGCACAAATAACTGCTATATCGAAGATGATAGACAAAAATTGAATGAATTAATCTCAGACATCACCTGTGTTTGAGGAAAACTCATTTTGAAATATGATAGAATATCAATCTTCTTATGCAATCTTAAATGTAATAAATAATCGTTCTAATCATCCTTATGCCAATTATTATAATCCTGGTTAGAAGAATCATCCAAATTTTAGTTGGAGTAACAATAACTCTAATGCTGCAAATCTGCAATGGGGAAACAACACTTTGAATCCATTGGGAAACTCTGACAATCAATGAAATCCAACTTACCTTATTACCCTCTAGATTTTAATAATTTGCAGGGTAAGGATAAAAAGTTGTCAATGGAAGAATTGATATTGCAAATGGGGAGTCAATTACAAAGTTAAGGAGCCGCAATCAGAAACATGGAAAATTAATTGGGATGTTTTGCTACTGCACTTAGCAATAAACCTTCAGGAACGTTGCCTAGTAATGTTGAAGTAAATCCTAAAGATCAGAACAAAGAGCAAATTAAGGCTATTCAACTGAGAAGTGGAAAAAAAGTTAGAAAATAGAGTTCAAAAAGAAGTGGAAGTTGAAGTTGAAAAAGATGAGATGGAAAATGACAAATCTGGTGAAGATTTTCATTTTGAGTAAGAATATCCTATTAAATCAATGAAAGTCACTGTAGAAAGACCACCACCTCCATTTCCTCAAAGATTGTAGCAGAAAATTAGAGATAACCAATTTTCAAAATTTTTAGAAATATTAAGGAAATTAACGATAAACATTCCATTTGTTGAAGCTTTGGAATGAAAGCCAAGATATGTGAAATTCATGAAGGATATACTTAATAAGAAAAGGAATTTTATAGATAATGAGCCTATTGTACTCAGTGAAGAGTTTAACTCTATAATTTAAAAAAAGATCCCTAAAAAAATTAAAGATCCTGGAAGTTTTACAATTCCTTGTGCTATTGGCAATTTAAAAAAGCTTTTTGTGATTTAGGAGTCAGTATTAATCTTATGCCATTATAAATTTTCACAATGTTGGGTTTAAGAGATATTTCACTTACAACTTTAACTCTTCAGTTAGTTGATCATTTGATTACCTATCCTATTACCTATCCTAAAGGATTACCTATCCTAAAGGAGTTATAGAAGATGTTTTCATAAAAGTTGATAAAAAAATCTTTCTTGTAGACTTTATTATATTAGACATGGAGGAAGATAAAGAAATTCCTATCATTTTAGGAAGACCATTCCTTGCCACTGGAAGAGCATTGATAGATGTGCACAAATGAGAACTAACTATGAGAGTTAGTGATAAAAAGGTTACATTTAATATTGCAAAATCAATGAGATACCCTACAAAAGAGCAAGAGATTGAATGCTTTAGAATGGATATTAATTAATATCTAAGCCATGAATATTTCAAAAAGACATTTGAAAGGGAATTTGAAAAGGAATATGTGGAATATCAAGATGAGGATAAAATTCATGATGAATCTATGGAAGTGAGTAAAAAAGATTTGGATTATGACTAGGAAAACTTTGAAATGTTAGATCCTACAGAAAGTAATAAGAATTTGATTTCATCTATGGAGAAACCTCCTGAACTAGAACTAAAAACACTTCCTACACCTTTGAAGTATGCATTTTTAGGAGATTTATCTACATTACCTATTATAGTATCCTTAGAATTAACTGATATGCAAGGATAATAGTTGTTATAAACTTTGAAAGGATATAAGAAAGCCTTTGGATGGACATTAGCTGATTTTAAAGAAATAAGTCCTTCAATTTGTATGCATAGAATTTTATTGGAAGATCAACATGAACCAAGAGCTGATCCTTAAAGGAGATTAAATCCTATGATGAAGGAAGTTATTAGGAAAGAAATTTTAAAATGATTAGATGCAAGTATAATATATCTTATTTTAGATAGTGTATGAGTAAGTCCAATTCACTATGTTCCAATGAAACGAGGAGCGACTGTCACAAAAAATGAGAATAATGAATTAATATCAACAAGGTAAGTCACTGGATGACGAATATACATAGATTATAAAAAATTAAATTCTGTCACCAGGAATTAAATTCTATCACCAGGAATGATCATTTTACTTTACCCTTTTTGGATCAGATGTTGGATAGGCTGGCTAGGCAAAATTTTTTTTATTTTTTAGATGGATATACCAGTTATCATCAATATTTATTGCTCTAAAGGATCAAGAGAAAATAAAATTTACTAGTCCTTATAGAACTTTTGCTTTTCGGCGAATGTCCTTTAGATTACGTAATGCACCTGCAACATTTCAAAGATGTATGATGTCAATTATCAATGATTTAATTGAAAAAGGGATTGAAATATTTATAGACAATTTTTTCTAATTGGAACTTCTTTTGAAATATGTCTAAATCATTTAGAGAAAGTTCTTGAACGATGTGAAAAGATTAATCTCGTATTGAACTGGGAAAAATGTCAATTTATGGTTGCAGGAAGAATTGTGCTTGAGCATAAAATTTTAGAAAATGGCATGGAAGTAGATCCTGCAAAAATTCAGGTTACATCAAACTTACCTCCACCTACTACTGTAAGAGGAGTTGGAGCTTTTCAGGACATGCTGGATTTTAAAGGCGATATATTAAAGATTTTTGAAAATTTACTAAGCCTAAATGCCAACTTTTGGAAAAAGATATAAATTTTTATTTTAACAAAGATTGACTTAAATCCTTTGAAACTTTAAAGGAAAAATTGATCACTGCTCCTATAATTATTTCACCTGATTGAGAGAAATGTTTTGAATTAATGTGTCATACTAGTGATTATGCAATTGGAGTTGTTTTAGGACATATATATGATAAGATTTTTAATGTGATATACTATACAAATAAGACTCTTAATGATGCTCAGATTAGATATGCCAGCACTGAAAGAGAGTTATTAGCCATTATGTATGTTTTTACTAAGTTTAGGTCATATCTGAATGGAGCTAAATGTGTTGTGAATACTGACCATTCGGTTATTAAATATTTGATGCAAAAGAAGGATGTGAAATCAAGATTAATTAGATGGGTGCTTATGATGCAAGAGTTTGATATTGTAGTAGTCAATAAGAAAGGGACTGATAATCAAGTTTCTGATCATCTATCTAGGCTAGAACAGGACGAAATACTTGACATGGAAAAATAAATTAATGAAACTTTTCCCACTGAACAACTTTATGCTGTAAAAGGAAGAGAAATACCTTGGTATATTGATATTGTAAATTATATTGTTAGTGATATTTTACCATATGGACTAACAAAACAACAGGAAAAGAAATTCATTCATGACGCAGAATCTTATTTTTGGGAAGACTTCTATTTATACAAAAAATGCAAAAAAAGAAATTCATTCATGACGCAGAATCTTATTTTTTGGAAGACTTCTATTTATACAAAAAATGCAAGGATTTAGTAATGAGACGATGTGTACCCTACAAAGAAATTCAGGAAATTATCCAAAAATATCATGATTCTGAATTTAGACGTCAATTTAGGAATGATAGAACTGTTCATAAAATTTTACAATCTGGATTTTATTGGTCTACTCTATTTAGAGATATTAATATATATATATATATATATTGTGATCGGTGTCAGAGAGTAGGTAATATTTGAAAAGAAAATGAAATGCCTCTAAATTTTAATTTTGAAATTGAAATTTTTGATGCATGGGGATTGTATTTTATGGGACCATTTATACCTCTGTTATTCTAGATAAGTAATCCATAGCAATTATAAACATAGTGTAAATATATATATATATATATATATATATATAAAGATTTTCTGTTGGAAGCTTTGCTAGGGTTTGGAGTTAGCGGCGATCTGGGGGCGATTTCCGGCGTTGAGGATGGCAGCTCTCCTATCAACTGGTGAGATCTCTCCAACACCCTCTCCTGTGTTCTTCTTGCTTATTTTACCCTTGTTGCCGATCGATTTATGAGTTTTTGTGGTTCTTTGGTCTGTTTGTTTCCCTGATTTCTTGTTTCGGTCTTCTAGGGCTAATTTCGGTGGCTAGCTCTTTTATTCTTTTAAACTTTGTTTTTCCTTTTCTTTTCTTTTGGTTTTATTGATTGGGATTTTATAGTTAAGCTTTCTATTTTTGTTTCTTCCTTTGCATTGTTTGGAGTGATTTTAGGCCTTTATGGCCCTTTCATTTGATGAAGCCCTTACAAGGGATTCTGGCTCTAAGATTGGCAATACTGGGCTTTTCCCCCACTCCTTTCATGCTATTTTGAATTGCAACATTGAGTTTGATTTTATTAGAAAAATTGGGGAAAAATTGGTAAATTTGCAATGTTTGTTACTGAGCACCAGTATAATATTTTAGCTTCTTCGGCATGACATGTTCTTATTGGCAAATTCATTTTCGGACTACCAAAGCTTGATTTAATTAAACAGGATTTTGACTCTATAAAATTAACGCGGTTTTTAAAATTTTATGTGTTGGATGGGAGGCATATCATCATTCAGCTATCCAATGATGAGGATTACACTAATGTTTTCATGTCGTTTTGTCAAGATTGATGGTAGAACTATGAAAATTTTAAAGTGGTCTATTGATTTTGATCGCAAATCGGAACCACCTATAACTCCGATTTGGTTGCATTTTTCTGGGCTTAAATTTCGTTTGTTTAATCATGAAGTACTTTTTCTCTGGTTGCGGCTTATGGCAATCCTTTAAAATTGGATGGCCCCACCTTCTTATTGAGCAGACCTTTGGAGGCTAGGGTTCTGGTTGAGCGATATATTACCTTACCATTTTATGATGAGATTTGGATAGGGTCCGAACGTAGAGGCTATTGGCAGAAAGCTGAACTGGAAAATCATTCACCATATTATACTCATTGCATATGTTCGAACATATCTTTTCTCAATGTTTTCATCTTCATCCTCATTTTAAACATAGGCCCACCCCTCCTGCCCCATCACACAATCCGCTCCCTGAGAATGATGTGGACAACATTATCCCCTCTCCCCCCAGTACTGATAATACTAAACCTAAGGAAGGTCTTGTTGTGGGAATTGAGATTTCTGATATTGCTAATATTAGTGAGCCTATGATTAAGTCTCCTCGTGTTACTAACGCTGATAAATATCAGCAAGATCGTTTACAGGTTTCTACCCTCGTGATACTATTGCTGATCAACAAAAGTAAGATAGTTTAAAAATTTCTCCTTTCACTAATGATAGTATACTGAATTAAAGTATTGAGAAAGAGTCGGATATTATTGATAAAGTTGAAGAAGGCCTTGTTGAGGGAATTGGAATTTCTGAAATTGTTAATATTTGTGAACCTATTATTATGTCACCTCATGCTGCTATTCCTCATGTTCCTAATGCTGATAAACATAGGAAAGAATGTTTACAGGGTTTTCATTCTGCAAATGATATTATGTTAAAAAATAGCACTAAGAAAATGTCGGGACCTCCCTTTCCCTATGAATAGATTCCTGAAAATGTTTTGTCGGCTGCTGCAAACGCCCTTAAGGAAGAATGGTTAGTGCAAAAATCAAGTAAAAAGAAAAATAAAAGGAAAAGTGTGCTTTTACATCTCAATCGTGAAAATATCATTATTAATGATAAATATCATTTAGATGGTGAAATATTCAACACTCTTCCTAGGTCTTCTAGAAGGGGTTTTCTCAATAATTTTGTTTAATATTATGGTTTGGAATATTAGGGGAGTGACGGGCCCTTCCTCCCTTAATAGACTCAAGCACTTATGTAGGGTCAATAGTCTTTCTATCTTTGCTCATTTGGAACCTTTGGTCTCTATAAAAAAATAGAGCATTATTAGGAAGTTTAAATACTATAATCACTTTTGTAATACAAATAACAAAATTTGGATTTTCTGGAAATTTGGATTTTCTGGAAACATTTGGATTTTCTGGAAACATAATATTGATCTCAATATCGTGGAAAATGAGAATCAATTTGTTTTGGCTCACTTTAAATTGGACACTTTCTTCTCTTGGGCCACTTTTGTATATTCTAGCTCTTTATTGCATGAAAAAATCCAGCTTTGGGATAAACTTCTACTTATAAGGGATCATATTAAAGAGAACTGGTTTGTTGAGGGAGATTTCAACATTTTCATGACCCCCACGAAAAGGACGGGTGGTCGTTGTACGAATCCCAGGCTTATTAGCAAGTTTTGTGATAAAATTGCTGAGGCGGGCCTCTTTGACTTAGGTTTCTCGGGTGCTCCTTTTACTTGGAAGAGAGGTACTCTGTTCTAACGACTGGATTGTTTTTTGGGTAATCTGTATTTTCTTAATTATTTTTACATTGCTAAAGTGCAACATTTAGGTCGTGCTGGTTCAGATCACAATCTCATTTAACTTTCTCTTGCTTTTACTACAAAAGCTACTATGTATCGTTTTAAATTTCTTAATGTTTTGGTTGGCACTATTTTTAGTTGAAGGAGTTGCCCGTTGGAAGCTGTCGGTCACCGGAATCAAAATCCCGTCGCCCTCTTCAGAAGGACATTTTAATTTACACACACACACACACACACACACACACAATTTGAAAACAAACTGACTCCATATTTTTCATAGTTTAAATGAAAGAGCACTATACCTTAAACACTGTATCTATCCCCAAGAATAGACACAAGACTTGAGGATGAGACTCGATCAAATAAAATAAGAAATATATGACATCTGTTTGGTCTGTGAAATCATTTTATTTACCAAAAAGTTCCTCTATTTAATACAAAGAATTAAATAGGGTTTAAATTAGGTTGGGTTTGAAAAAGCTTCCATAAGGGCAAACCCCTATAGTTAATTACATCTTAGATAACTGAAATCACCTAAGAAAACTCTCGATAAAAATCAGCTTAGATAACTGAAGTTACCTAAGAAAACTCTCGATAAAAATCAGGAAATATTATCTTCAAGGAGTTCTAAAGAATAGGGCTTTTCAACGGGGATAGGACTTTTCAACAAAATCAGACAAAGAGGTGTGAAAGGGAAATGACTCAAATTTAGAACATTTTGTTTTTGGAATCGAAAGGAGGAAGAACTAGGGGATGTCACGGATCCGGAGGAGAACCTCGGTGACTTCCCAATCTATCATATTATTTGACTTTAATTTTGAGGAGAAATTATTTGAGTTTTTAATCCTACAAATTTTTTTTGTTTAGGGCATACATTTGTGTTAAATGATCACACAAATAGCCTGGAAGATGTGAGGGTTTAGTTCATAACAGAAGATAGCCTCAAAAATAGCCTGGAAGATGTGAGGGTTTAGTTCATAACGGAAGATAGCCTCAAAATTCTAAGGAAGGAATGGTTTAGCTGGGGAAGACAGGTTTTGCTGTTGAAGATGACCGTGCTGCCCACCATGCTAGCTCCAAGCTCCTCATCATGGCGATTTTAAGGTTTCTAGTGTGTCAAGTTATGATGTCAACTCAGATGGCCCTATGGTTATAGCTCTTTAAATGTTATGGGGCATATTAAAGTTGATTAGAGCGACACCAGTTAGGATCCTACGGTTCCCTCGTTCTGGTACCACTATTTTCTATCGAATTCACTTAGTCCAAATGAATTTACTAAATACAACTTAATGAGTTCCATACTTTTATTTAGACTATGGGAAGCCTCGTTAGCAACCGTAGGTTACCTCCTCTGAGGGATTTCTGATCATCCGATAGAGACGTTATAATTTAGTTGCAATTGTGGTTTTTGTGATGTTTTTGATTAAATTTTGAGTTGTCTTATATTTTGAATGTTCTGGTGATGAATTTTACCTTGATTGATTTTAGTTTTGGTTTTGGTTTTATGGTTTTCATACAGGGTGACATCGTTGTTTAACTGTTGCTTAACATGCAAGCTTTGTAAGCATAAAATACAATGTGGAAAGTATAGAAAAAAGAAGGTATTGTAAACTGTAAAAGCGTACCTGATGAGTACTCTCATTCCACCACTTGAAACTAAAAATGCATGTAAGGGCATTTTATGTATAGTGGAAAAATAAGGTTATGATGATTTACCAAATCCTAAATGATATCTTGTTGAACCCCTATTAATTTAATTAAGGATGATCTTATTAAGCGAGACATAGTGAGTTTAGTAGACCTCCGAGGTATCCAACAGGTCGGGAGAAAAAGCATGTCCAAGGGAGGTATCCAACAGGTCAGGAGAAAAAGCATGTCCAATTTTGCCCTACCCTACTGGTGAAAAGTCTCAAGCTCATTTAAACTTATTATGTTGCTTAATAATTCATCTTGTAAATATCTCTAGTGTTCAGTGAACATCGATGTTTCAATTATCACTAAGAGTAGGGTAATCATCATTTGTCATTTAGTTTGAGAATTATGTGGGTGAAGACCCTTAAAAGGAGTAAGTTAAAGCTATTAAGAAACTTTGCCAATTTTAGCTTTAACTTGGGGTTGTAGTGTTCAATTTATAGTTACATTCACTTTTTTAATCCTCATTTAACCAAATTTGATTTAGCTTAGGTCACTACTAAGCTCTAAGACCTTGGTAGATGTCTTAGTCATTTTGAAAGAGATTAAGTTTTAAGTGATAACAATTCATCATCAAAACATTTGAATATCACGTGAACATCAAATAGGGGTATTAAACTAATGAGTTATTAACACCCAAAATCATGCCCCTAAGTCTAGGATCATTTAGTTTACTAGACTTCCAAATTTTAATAATTTAGGAAATTACAAATTTATCCTTTAATTAGTAAAAAATGTTTCTAGTTTCTACCAATTAATCCCTTGTGTTTCACTCATCCAAATATGTTAATTAGGATAAAAAATTGCCTATTTCCTTTTCTTGAATTAAGCCTAAATGTTAATTAAGGCCAAATTCTCAAAGTTATACTTTTGCCTCTAAGGCTTTATCACTTCATAATTTATCAAAATTAATTCAAATGACTTTAGAATTTTTATCTTGCCTTACTCATGGGTCAATTAAGACATCAGAGAAGAAAAATGTGATTTTTCAAATTTTAATTTAACTTATATAATTATTGATATGCAGAAATAGGGTTTTTTAAAGAAAATTCCATATCTTGACAAAGGCAGAGTCTAATCTCATAAAATTTTTATAAGAGGTAAAATTAGACCAGAAAACTATTGGGACCAAATTTCATGATTTTTTGAGTTATATTTGAATTATTAGAATAATTTTAAGTTCTAGAGTGTTAATTAATTTTAAAATATTTTAAATGTGAAAAATTAAGCATTTTTATTAAATCTTTTTGAGCTCAAAGAACCCAGAGAAATAGATTTCACATTTTTCTGACTTTCCTTTGAATTATTAGAATTATTTAAGTGAAAGGTTAAGAAAATCATTTTTTAGCCTTTAAAAATTATTATTAGCTTCAAAATTCAAAATCTTCACTTAAAAAAATTAGAAAAAAATATTCCAATTGCTCCTAAGTGCTTAGGAAACAATTGATATCATTCTCATGAATTTGATCAATTTTTTGATTTTTATTAATTTTTAATTATTTAAATATTAAAATAGGCTTAAAAAATGAAGTTTTTATTTTAATTACAATTTTATTTTTGATTTTTACTAATTTTTATAATTTTTTAGTTATATTTTAATTATAAAAAATCATTTTAGTGTCAAAAATGTCATTTAGTTTAGAAAATCAAGTTAAGTTATCAAATGAACTTCAAATATTTTGAAATTTTTATGGGAAGTTTTCTGAACTTTAAATCATAGTGGAGTATCAAAATCAAGTCATTTAGATGATTATTTTTCCCAAATTAATTTTCTTTGTGATTTAGGATTTTGTGAGAGTTAAGTATGTTTATAATGACTTGACCCATGAAAATTTTTTCAAAGGGTTCTCTGATGACGATAAACCTTTCAAAATTTCTTTGGATTTTTCTAAGCAACATGCTAATTATTATAATTAATTTATGCAAATAATAGACAAAAACTTGGAAAATATGGATTTCTATCTAATTGACATTATATGACTGTTAATAACAAAAATTGAAGATATGCATGCTTTTTATTCCTTCCCCCATGATAGAGGCAAAAACATGCCAAAATATCTAGCCATGGTGAAATGTCTACATGCATGGAAAGTTAAAATACTCAAATCAATATTAAAAGACTCAAAACCATATTTAATTAATTAAAAATAAAATATGCATCAATAAACTACAAACCATTTCCACACTGTTCTCCTCCGTTCACTGAGCACTAGGGAAATTTTTTTATTTTTATGATTTTTCTACACAAAGATATGGATTTTTGAAGTTCTGGCCATTAAATAAATAAAATAAAGCCCTATTTTTCTACTTATCCAGCGCAGCGCCACATCATCCTCGGTGTCTCCGAAGCTCCACGCGGTGTCTTTCGGTTCGGTACTGCCATCTGAGTCTGTCCGTGATCTAAACCCTAAACCCTAAACCACACTACCATCCGGCGCGATCAGAGCCCTCCGTTTGATACACGTGCGATCCAACAACTGTAGATCATCATCCCCAAATAGTGTGAACCCGTAACCATTAACCCTAAACCTTAAGGTCTCCCTCATTTCTCAACCAAATGACCTTGGGTTTGATCCTATGGACTCATCTAAGTGTGACGAATATATCCATATGGTAAACATTCCATTAAATTAACCCTAATCACATGGAGAATCAAAATAGGCTCGGGAAGAGGGGAAGTTCAATACCTTTGCTCTGAGAAGGGAAGCTTCAATAACAGGTTTTTGACATGTTCGTGGAGGTCCAATGAGGCTAGGGATTGAGCCTTTGATCGTGGTGAAAGGTCTAGACCCAAATTGGATCAAAGCTGAATTTGGGTGTTGATCAAAGTCTAGTGTAGAGGCTCCCTGTGAGGGGGTTTGATGGGGTTTTGTATTCTTTCACTATGGTGAAGGTGTGGGTGAATTTAATTTGATTTTTGTGCACTGTTGAAGTGTGGAGAGTTTTGTCCTATATTCGACAAGGATTTGAGCTCAAAAATTCAACTCCGGCAAGGGGAATTAGGGCAATGAAGTGGTTGGGTTGCATTGAGGAGATCAAAAGAGGCTATGGGAGCAATTTAGAAGGGTCTCCTTGAGAAAACTTTTGCACCTCTCTCTTGACCATGAAGGGACCAATTTATAGTCATGGCTAGAAAGGAGAGGTCAGGGCCTGGTCATGGGTGCTAAAGCTTGCTCAGGTGGTAGAATAAGAGGCTCTAAAGTTTAATTGGGGTGAGCTGGCTCCTAGGGCTAAGGATGGGTTTAATTTAAGGGTGGTGGCTCTTGGTTTTGAGGTTTTTTAGTGATTAGGCCAGCCGACAGAGCCAGGGGAGGTGGCTAGAAGGTCAGGTGAGTCAGGGGGAGGCTTAATTATGGTTTACCCCCAAGGGTTAATCATAATGGAAGAGATATTTGGTTTAAGACCCAAAAATGGGTATGAAACCCTTAATTTATGGACCCATTGGTCCATAGCTTGCTTTAGTGGGTTTTTATGATTTAGCATGGTCCAAATAAATTGTTTAGTGGCTGTGGTGGTCTTTGGTTGGCAAATTTGGCCTGATTAGGTCAATTTTTGGTGAAGGGGTCCATGTGGGTCAAAATGGCTAAAGGTTGGTTTTGGGTTAGGCTAGACATGATTTTAAGCCCAATTAATTGATCAAAATTGGGTAGATGATTGTAATAAAGATTTTAGGTGAAGGATTGAAATGATTTTGAGTTCAATTCGGGGTTCATTTTTGAAGGATTTTGGAAATTTGGTCACTTTAGGCATGTTGGGCTAGACTTTAGTCTCAATTGGGTTAAGCTTGGGATAATTCCAAATTGATTGTTGGTCAATAGGAATGTCATGAAGAGTTTTCAACATAAATTGGGTGCCAATTGTGGGGCCAAGGCATTCAATTTCGTGAAATTTTGAGACAGCCAATTTGGGGCAAATTTGGGGATTCTTGGACTTGGGTCAAAATTAAATGAAATTGTGGCTTCAACAAAGAAAATTGAAGGACAATTTTGATGTGTAGAAATATTATGAAGAGTTTTCAACATAAATTTTGGAAAATTGAGTAGGTTATGGGGTTCAATTTGGTGGGATTAAGTTATGTAGCCAAAATGGGGGTTTGCCTTAGATAAAAATTGGGCTCAAAGAATGGGCCAATTAAGCTTGGATTTAGTTTAAATTGGTCATATGAAAGGTGAATTTAAGTTTAGGATTGATATTGAAGAAAATTGGGCCCAAATTGATGGACATTTGAGGTGTTTGGAGAAATTGAGCCTTTTAAGGCAATTTGGGGATTTTGGTCAAATTGGCCAACATGGGTTCAATTTAAGGTTCAAAATTGATTTTTGAGACATTTGGAGTAATTTTGGGTGTTTTGGGAAAGTTTAGGGTGCCAAGGGTATTTTTGTAATTTTGGCAAATTTGGGGGTATTTTGGTATTTGGGTAGGTTTGGCGGTGAAAGGTCAAATTGGGTATTTTGGTAGGGTTGGGGTATCAACCACCCTACATGAGCTATGGACCAGTGGAATCCCCATTTGGGTCCTCTATGTACTGGTCTTAGCTAAACCCTAGCCTAGAGCTAGTGGTTTTAGGGGACCATCTACATGAGTCTCCCAAAGGATCAAGGGATCAAAGTCAACAAATGGGTTTAGGGTTGTAAGGGATTGTGAGTGAGAGTAAGTGAAAGTGAGTGCCTTCGCTCCTGCACCCAGGGTCAACCGTAAGGGAAAACAATCCTATGGGAACTCACCTTGAGCTCCCTTATATTGACCCCACCTACTAAGTGCTAGAGGTTAGGACCAATACGTCGAACTTCAAGTTAAGCAAGAAGGAGTGTAAAATTTCTAATTGTGAGGGTTCCTTTTCTAGTTTTCTAGAAATAGTCAATAGAAAAGTCCCATGGCTAGACCCTAGATTACTAAAGAGGAAAAACTAAACCTCAACCAAAAGTGAGGTCAAAAAATGGACCCCAATAGGCATGGTGTGCTGGGCAAGCTCACCGCGTGTATTGGCATTGACTGCCAAGATCAACAAAACCAACACAGACTCCTGAATCAACAAACTCATAAGGAAATGTAGAATTGTGTGTTCTATTTGTTTCTATTAGGTATCAATCTCAGAAAGAGGATCGGAAGTTAGGGACCGACGTCAAAAGGAGAGAATAAGAAGTTAGGGACTGATTCCGAAATGAGAATTGAAATTTATGGTTCCATTTCAAAAAGAGGATCGTAAGTTAGGGACCGACCTTGAAGTGAGGGAATCAGAATTTAGAAACTGAATCCAATATAATAATCAAGAGTTAAGGATCAATCTCAAAAAGAGGATCAAAAGTTAGGGACTGACCTCAAAGCGAGGGAATCAGAAGTTAGGGACTGATTCCAAAATGAGAATCGAAATTTAAGGATCAAATCTCAAAAAGAGGATCAGAAGTTAGGGACCGACCTCAAAGTGAGGGAATCAGAAGTTAGGGACTGATTTCGAAACGAGAATTGAAATTTAAGGATCAAATCTCGAAAAGAGGATCATAAATTAAGGATCGACCTCAAAGTGAAAAAAACAGAAGTTAGGGACTGATTCCAAAACGAGAATTGAAATTTAAGGATCAAATCTCAAAAAGAGGATCAAAATATAGGGATTGACCTCAAAGCGAGGGAATCAGAAGTTAGGGACTGATTTCAAAACGAGAATTGAAATTTAAGGAACAAATCTTAAAAAGAGGATTGAAAGTTAGGGACTGAACTCAAAGCGAGGGAGTAAGAAGTTAGGGACTGATTCCAAAATGAGAATTGAAATTTAAGGATCAAATCTCAAAAAGAGGATCGAAAGTTAGGGGCTGACCTCGAAGCGAGGGAATCAGAAGTTAGATAATGATTCTGAAATGAGAATTGTAAGTTAAGGATTAATCTCAAAAAGGGAATCGAAAGTTAGGGACAGTTAGGGACCGACCTTGAGGGACCGACCTTGAAGTGAGGGAATCAAAAGTTTGGGACTGATTCCAAAATGAGAATTAAAATTTACAAAGAGTTTGTGGTGTATTATGTGAAAAGGTTGACTTTATTGAGGAAGATATGTGAAATTTTGTGAGATTTAGTGTAGACAAGGATGGTCGTGCTGCGCGAGCAAAGAGTAAGAGACCCCAAAGTAGAGAGAATCAACTCAACAGATTTATTTTCTTTTCTTATTGTTTTCATCATGTTTAGTTTTCAAAATATGTTTTTCCAAAATTTTTATTTTCGTTGGTTGATTGATTTTTAAAAGAGTGTTTTATTTGAACTTTTTTATTATTAAGTTTTCATTGTTTTGTTCTTTGTCCATTGTAATCTCGAACCAACATATAGTTTGTGGCTTTTATCCATTGCACCAGAAAGGAAAATTGAGTAAACAGACAAAATTCTGAAAGAGATTTCATTAATCTGCTCCAATAAATATAACAGATTGAACGTAGGCCAAGGCCTCCAAAAGTACAATTAGGCCAGAGTAGGCCAAGGCCTCAAAAAGTACAATTATGCTGACTGCATCAAAGTACATCCAAAAATATCCCATGCCAAATACATATCATAGGCTGAGCATGTCTAATGTATATCATGTCTGTTGCGAAGAGAATTTAGTAAAAAAAAATCCTCTGAGTGTCTGTCTCTGGTGAGGCAAGCTCCTGATCAAGCTGACCATCTAAGCCACGCTCTAGGACAGAAGTTTCCTTTGCATGTGCTTAAAGGTGCAACCCTTTCATAGCTCGTACGACAGTAGTTCTTCCAATTATGGGTTCGGTCGGAATCTATATGGCATTTTATTGTTATCCATCCTCTAGAAAGTTATAGACACCCTACGGTGTCATACCCATAGAATGCAGTGTTTGGCAAGGCCTGCTCCATTTCCTTTAAGAAATAGAACTGAACCAATAGGTAGCGAAATTTTCACGGATCCTCTAAATTTGCTAGGGCCAATGATATCTATTTCTTTTTTAAATAGAATTTTGCTCTTTCTCATGAATGAGACAGTGCAGAAAGGCCTCAGAAAGTCATAATGGTCAATTTGTGGAGGTATGCAGTCTCCTTCATCATATATGTTGATAATACAGCTGTTGGGAATACAGTCAGCTGACAGTATGCTCCATTGGACCATTCTTTTAATCATCCACTTTATCATGGGGGGTAGCGGATCCACCTGATCATGTCTCGGAATCCCAGGAGGATTTCCTTGTCTATCGTTAGTGAAGTTGTAACAACAACCACATTGTATGGTGATCCTACCCTTTCCTCGCATCCACTTTATTGGCTCGGAATAGGTTCTTTCCATCAGTAGGCCCGCTCGACCCCTATCTCTTATATCGAAAATATAGTCGAGAATATTCCATTCATCTCTCTCGGAGAAGACCTTGGTATATAGCTCCAATCCTTCTAATATGTTGATGAACCTTCCTTGCACTTCTTCATAGAATTCGAAATCCCTTTTGCTTACCTTACTCATCTTGTAGTATTCTGTCGTACTTATGATCGGTGGCTGTCGGGGATGTTCCCTCATTTCAACATCGATGGGAATTCAGGATGGTGCTGTCTCTATCTGCAGCGGAATGTATGACTCTGCGTTCGACGGGATATATGGCTCTGTACCCAACGGGACATATGGTTCTGCATCCATCGGGTAATCAGCGGTTTGAAATCCATCATCAAAGGATACGTATTAGTCTAAAGTATTGTAGTGTTCAAGGTGGAAGAAATTGCAATCCAGGCACTCCACGATTGCCCTTGTAGCTGACATATGTGCAGGTATCTCGGCGTTGCAGGTCGGGCAACCCGTACAAAGAACATCTGAAGCTGGTAGTATCTTTGGCTCTGTAACAAATCCAAACTCATCGTCTGTAGCAGGCAGGCTGGAAGAGGTATCTCTCATGCACAGATAATAGATATTCCCCTCAGGGATAGGGGTGTTTTCTAGAGTCTCCTTTATTCACGTAGGATAGCACTATGCTTTCGACGGTTAGCGTTTCTGCACTGAGTTCTTTGTAGCGACACATCTGGAAGTCTTTCATCATTTTCAACAACTAGGCCTCCAGTCGGCAGAGCTACATAGATGGTAGGTGATTGGTTCCCTCCATAGGGTCTTGTGGTACCATCACATTTTTCCCTTTCAATGAAAAACTATCTCGGGTGCTGAACCTTAGCAGCAATGGTAGCCCTTCCTTTTCCTGATGGCTAACCACGTCCATCAGGGGACCATCATAGTCCATGTCGACTTAACTAAAGTCCATGTCAAAGTCTATGGTACGACCCTGTGGCGTCCTTTCCTTGTTGAGTGCGGGTTCCGGCCATCTTTAAAAGCAAAGATCAGCCTTTAGCCTGACATTTCTCTGCAGATGATAGGAAAAATATCAGTGAGCTGAAACTTAGTGTGAATGAGAACTAAACAAAGTATTTATTAAAGAAAATTTTTAGTTTATGTTGGTGAGAAAACCATTTATTTATTCATATATTTCATTTAATTTAGTAGAGTATCAAGTTTAAAAGAGAAAATTGAAATGAGCAATTTAAAAAATTTTCATTATGTTGAGGTTAATTTTATTAAAAAAATTTGGACCCAGTCATAGACATTTGGCCAAACAGATAACCCCAGAACAATTTAAATTTCAAAATTTCAAATCAAGCGATGTTAAGAAATGTCAGGTTGTGTAGTATGTCTTCAGGTATCAACCATTGATAAGCATCATGGGTCTTTCATCACGGAAATCTACTAGCTAATAGGCTCCTCCTGCGCAGACCTTTTCTATGATAAATGGTCCCTCCCAAGTTGGCTCGAATTTTCCATCTATCTTGCGGCGTGCAAGAATGAGTCTGGTATTTTGAGAATGAGGACAAGGTCACCAACTTTGAATGTCCTTGGGCGGACCAATTTGTCATGAGCTTGTACCATCTTTGCCTGGTAAAACTCCAAATGTTGTTGTGCTTCTTGTCATTTTTCTTCAAGGCTCTCTAGTTCTTCAAGTCTGAGTTTTGCACTTTCTTCTGCTGTAAGCTGGTTGGTGACAGCGACTCTGAGAGATGGTATTTGAAATTCTAACGGTAGTACAACCTCAGACTCATACACAAGAATGTAGGGTGTGCACTGAGTGGGAGTCATGAACGTCATCTGGTAGTCCCACACGGCTTCTAATAATTTGTTGTTCCAATCTCTTTTTTTTTTCTTCCAGTGTTTTCCTTAAAATCTGTACCAACATCTTATTGAAGGCCTTAGCCAGGCCATTTGCTTTGGGATAGTAAATTGTAGAGTATCTTCAATCTATCCCATGCCATTTGATTGTTGATTTTGGTGCTTTTAAAATCTGTCCCATTGTCGAAAATTATTCTTCACGGTACTCTGAAATGATAGACGACTTGAATTTTGAAGAATTGATGGATGTGCTGTGCCGTGACCTCTCGTAACAGTACTGTTGCTGCCCATTTGGAGAAATAATCTGTAGTGGCGAGTATAAATCTGTGTCCTTTGAAGGATGGAAGGTCTATCGGTCCTATTATGTCAGTGCCCCAACACTCGAATGACCACGAGGCAATGGTTGGGTGTAGCACATTTGGAGGTTGGTGTAAGACCACCCCATTGACCGTGACTTTATATATGCTTAAAAATATAAGATAAATATGGACGTAATAAATATTCAATAATTTTAAAGTCACACTTATCAACACAAGTATATGTATCACTCAAGTAATATAAGGCTCTAATGGAGTCCTAGATATCGATCCCACA
>NW_018252174.1:10077-11847 GCF_001263595.1 Phalaenopsis equestris | reverse complement strand
TCCCATCTTTGCCACACTATCGTTTCTTCAATATCCATTGTGGGATTATTCAATCCATGATTTACGAATCTTCGTTCTTTGATCAATCTTTTCTTCATCAATAACTTGTTGAAGATTCGCTGCGCTTCCGCACTAATAAACTTTCTTCGATTGAAATCTCACATTCTGGGATTATCAGGAGAATTGAACACCATAGGAATGAGATTGGTGGAGTTTCACATCATTTTTAGAGGGAAAATAGGAACTAGGAATTGAATTTTTCAGTTTAAAAAGATTATTCCCGCCCAGAAACCGCCAAAAATCGCCATTTGAACCCAAGAAACCGCCATTTCACCGGTCTCGTCGTCGGCGAGGTCAAGGGCGCCTTCGGCGAGCCTTTGTATTAATTTTGCCTGGACACTTGAGAAAAACCCGTCTTCGGAGGCGTTGAGGGCGTCGTCGGCGCCCAAGGCAAAATTTTCACAGTTTTTGCTCTGCTCCGAATGCGTTCCAATTTTTTCCTATGAATCCAATTTTTAAGATGTTTCAAGGGTAAATAAGAGTAGTAGAGCTTAATACTACCACATATTAAGGATAATTTCAAATAAAAACTATTATAATAGTGATAAAAGTAAAGATAAGTATGGGTTGCCTCTCATAAAGCGCTTGGTTTAACGTCGTTAGCTCGACCTATTCAGGTGTCATTCAGGTTGACTGATCATTAAAACCTCTTTAAAATTTGGTCTTTTGCCCTCATAATATGGATTTAATCTATGTCCATTTACTTTAAATCTATTTCCAGTTTTCTGATCTTCAATTTCAACTGCTCCGTAAGTATAAACTTGAGGCACAGTAAAGGGTCCTAACCAACAAGACTTCAATTTCCCAAGAAATAATTTTAGCCTAGTGTTGTAAAAAGAAAATTCTTATCCTGGTTCAAATTTCTTTTGGTTAATCTTCTGATCATGCCATAACTTTAGTTCTCTTTATAAATTCTATCGTTATCATTAGACTCATTTCTTAATTCTTCCAATTCATTTAATTTTAGAAATCTCTTCTTACCAACATCTTTCAAATTATAATTCAATTCTTTAATCGCCCAATATGATTTATGCTCCAATTCCACTGGTAAGTGACAAGTCTTTCCAAAAATCAGTCTTTAAGGAGTCATTCCAATAGGAGTTATAAGCAGTTCTGTAAGCCTATAATGCGGTATCCAGTCTAGTGGACCAATCTACTCTACTAGGGTTTACAGTGTTTTCAAGTATTTGTTTAATCTCTCTATTAGAAACTTTAGCTAACCCACTAGTTTGAGGATGATAGGCAGTAAAAATTTAATGAAAAATGTTAAATTTTTCTGCCAATCTCTGAATGTACTTATTTCTAAAATGGGATCCTACCTTAGTGATAATCATTCTAGGCATTCCGTATCTAGTGAAAATATTTTTCATTAAAAATCTTGAAACACTTTTAGCATCACAATGAGGTAAAGCTTGTGCTTCAATTCACTTAGAAGTGTAGTCTACTGTAATTAATATATATAAGTTCCCAAATGAAGGAATAAATTGTTCCATAAAATCTAATCCCCAAACGTCAAATATCTCAACTTCTAACATGAAATTCAGAGGCATCTCATTTCTTCTAGATATTTTTCCTACTTGTTGACATCGATCACAAGTTCTTATGTATCTATAAACATCTCTAAAGATAGTAGGCCAATAGAATCCAGCTTGTAAAATTTTATAAGTTGTTTTATCAATCTCAAAATGTCCTCCAAATTCAGAATCATGA
>NW_018252174.1:7134-8061 GCF_001263595.1 Phalaenopsis equestris | reverse complement strand
ATATGTCCCAATTAGTTTTCAATATTCTTAATAGCAGTTCCTTGATTTTGTAATTGATTTCCTTGAATTTGTAATTGATTTCCTTGATTCTGTAATTGTTGACCCATGTTTAATATCAACTCTTCCATAGACAACTTCTTCTCCTTAATTTGAGTGTTGTTGTTAAATCCTGAGGGAAAAGAAGGTCTATAGTTTACATTTCCTTGGTTGGATGAATTTCCTAATGGGTTCACTGGGTTGTTTGCCTATTGTTGATTTGTAAAAGAATTGTTATTCCAATTAAAATTTGAAAGATTCTTCCAACATGGGTTATAAAAGTTTGAATAAGGGTTGTTGGGTTTATTAATAGCATTTAAGGTCTCATATGAAGGTTGACCATCCACAAATTTCCCAGATGAATTCTCTTCCATCATAAGAGGTGTTGGAGAATAATTCATCCCATAATGATCCAATTTTTTTGATATTGCAGCATAATTGATCTAAGAGATCCCACTAATCCATTATAAAAAGTTTGAATTATCAATCAATCTGGTAACGAATGATGAGGTCATTTCCTAAGAAGATATTTAAATCTATCCTAAGCTTCATATATTGACTCTCAATCAATCTGACAGAACGATGTTAAGTCATTTCTAAGTTTAGCAGTTTTGGATGGAGGGAAATATTTGGATAGAAATTTCTCTGAAAGTTCTCCCCAAGTTCTAATAGATGCTGGTGCTAACGAATTTAACCACATCTTAGCCTTATCCCTCAGTGAAAAAAAATGTCCAAGTCTAACAACATCGTTTAAGACTCTCTCATATTTAAAATTTGCACACAGTTCTAAAAAACTAGTGAGGTGTAAGTTAAAATCTTCTTTTGGTGTACCTCCGAATTGATTTTTTTGTACCATTTGGATAATAGCAGGTTTAAGCTCAAATGAATTAG
>NW_018252174.1:0-6180 GCF_001263595.1 Phalaenopsis equestris | reverse complement strand
ATTTTCAGCCAAAATAGTCTTTTAAAGTTGTGGATGAGCTTTCTCAAGAGTTTCCTAAGCATCCCTTCAAAATTTGGCCTTATCCAAAGCCTGATTAGGCATAACCCCCGAGCTCGCCGTCGGCGGCCTTGAGGGTGCCATCGGCGGACCTTCATAATGAGTCAATTCTGCACATTTTGGTCCTTTCCACTCTAAGTTAGCTCCTTTTTGCATCTTTTTGCTACAATGACCCTAGTTCATCATTCCTGCAACAAAAATATCAAAAATACCTTTCCTTAAAGTGTAATATCATAAAAAATAGTATAAAATAGGTATGAAAATCTCAACATAATTTTCTCTGGTCACCCATGCACCTGACACTGGTGACATCTTCTGGTTGTATCGATGCAGTCAAATATCATTGTTGGCCAATGATATCCAAGTCTCTTGATCTTCATTTTCATCTTCGACCCTAACTGTTGAGATCCACACAATCTGGCGTGTACTACTTTAATAATATTTCATGCCTCAGCTTCGCTTAAACATAGTAGCCACTTCTGGTCGAACAATCTCCTATAGAGGACGTCACCCACTAGAGCGTAAGACATAGCCTTTTTTGTAATGTGATGTGCCTCAAACTTTTCCTCTAGTAGCTTTCCAGTATACAAATATTCTATTAATGGCTTGCACCAATCTTGATTAATATCAACAACCGCAATCATCATTTCTTCTTTTTTTCCAAGATTGTATAGATTGTCGAGGTCGACTCGAGACAAAACCTGTCTTCCTTGTATTGTAATGTCAATGGAATCCTCCGGAGGACATGCTAATTCTTTTGCAAGTTTTTCCAGAGCGTCAGCATGGGCATTTTCTCCCATAAGAATCTGGTAGAAACTTACATTGAGAATCTGTTCCAGCAGCTTCATTGCGTATCGGTGATATTCTGCTAGTCTTGGGTTTAAAATCCTGTATTGTCCGGTGACTTGCTGGATGAAGAGTTGTTAGTTAGCTTCATTGCGTATCGGTGATATTCTGCTAGTCTTGGGTTTAAAATCCTGTATTGTCCGGTGACTTGCTGGATGAAGAGTTGTTAGTTGCCATAGATGGAAATGTCTGTTATATCCATCGAGATTGCCAACTCTAATCTGGTGATTAAGACTTCATATTCTGCTTCATTGTTGATACATGGCTCTGTCAAGTGGTATGAGAACCTCAACATACTCTTATCTGGCGTGATAAAAATCAAACTGATAGTTGCTTTACCTGGTATAACTATACCTGATCTTTTGTCCTTTCTGGCTGATAAAGCTCCGTCGAAGTACATCTCTATCTCCCAGCATTGCGCGCTGGAGAATTCCTTTTGTAGTATTTGTTAATCCGGTAACTCATCATTAAGAGGGGACCTAGCTGGAAGTGGGTGTCCAGTGAGAAAGTCTACTAAAATCTGTCCCTTGATAGCATAGAGGGGAACAAAAGTTACATCAAATTGCAATAAAATCATTGACAATCTTCCTAAACGTCCAGAGAGTGTTGGTCGGGTCATCAATTATTGCAATGGATTGACTTTTGATATTAGGGTAATCTTATGAGAAAGAATGTAATGTTTAAGCTTTTGGGTGGCAAAAATCAAAGCTAGACAATGCTTATCAATAGGTGGATACCTTATCTCCATTGATATTAAGCGGCGACTTAAGTAGTATAGTGTGTTTTCTTTACCCTCGTCATTGACTTGAGCTAAGAGGGCTCCAAGAGAGTCGTCTAAGGCCGTAGTATAAAGTATCAAAGGTTTCCCTAGGATAGGGGCTGCCAAAATAGGAGGTGTCATTAAATATTTCTTAACGTCCTCAAATGCTTGCTAGCATTTCTCTTCTCAAATAAATTTGGCATCCTTTTTAATTAATGTCGAGAAGGGTTGACACCTACTTAAGAGAGATTAGAAATAAAGCATCTCAGATATGCCAACTTCCCTTAGAAGGAACGTAGTTGCTTTAGAGTTTTGAGCAGAGGCATTTGCAAGAAGGCATTTCCAAGATAGCTTTAATCTTTTCTGGGTTGATCTTGATTCCCCGATGACAGACAACGAATCCTAGAAAATTCCCCGAGGTAACGCCAAAAGCACACTTTAAGGGATTCATTTTAAGTTCATATCGTCATAACCATTCAAAAACGATCCTCAAATCATTCAAATGGCCTATTTTTTGTTTGCTCTCTATTATTTTTTGTTTGCTCTTGATGAATGATGAAAAAATCATCCACTTAGCATTCCACTTGATTGTGAATGAGATCTTTAAAATCTTTGTCATTGCACGTTGATATGTTGCTCCAGCATTCTTCAATCCAAACGGCATCACTGTGTAACAAAAAACCCTAATAGGTGTTCTGAAGGCTGTTAAGTACTGCATCCTCAGGAGCCATCTTGATTATGATCCATCTCGATGATCCATCCATGAATGAGAAAATTTCATGTGTCGAAGCGATGTCCACCATCATTTCTGTTATCGGTAATGGAATTTGTAATGGAATTTATCTTTTGGACATGCTTTGTTCAAATCCCTGAAGTCGACACAAACACAAATTTGTCCATTTTTCTTCTCAACTGGGACAATATTGGCTAACCATGTGGGGTATTTCTCTTCTTTTACAAAGTTAGCATCTATTAATTTCTTCACATCGACAATGACTTGTTGCTCTATTTCGAGGCGCATTCTTCTGGGAGCTTTTTTCACTGGGGTTATATCGTTATCTACCCTGAGTTTAGGAACTGCAACCTCTGCTAACAGTCCAGACATTTCATCATAGCTCCATGCAAAGCAGTCTTTAACTCCGTTAGTAGTTTGATCAATTTTAAAGATTCTTCATTATTTAGTAGATAACTTATAAATTTAGGTCGAGGTTGCTCTTCAGTCCCGAGGTTAATTTCCTTCAATTTATCGACAGTAGATTTAGTTTCCTCTTCAAATTCTGGCGGAGCATTTTCTATTAGATGATCAGTAGAGTCATCCTCCATATCGAGGCAATCCCCTTCCGATTCACCGATAATAATCATACAAAATTCTAAGTCATTGACTGGTCCGACTGTACCAAATCTGACACCCTCTTTCGAGTTTGGAGTTTGACTTTTAACATTCCATAATTTTTTAAAAAGTTGTAATTTATCTTTCGACATTTATTTTGGTAAATGTCCTTATTGAATTAACTTTTGTACGCAAGACAAAAAATAACCAAAAGGCAATTCCATTAATTCATTAGAATCATCGTCATCCAAGTTTACATGATTTTCAAGATCAGTAGAGGAAAAATCATGATAAAACTTGATCGGCTTTGAACCAACACTACAAACTTCCTTGACCTCTAAACTCTCGATCTTTTGAGGGAGAATCAGAGTAAGGGTCATGGTGTTCACATAGTGGTTTATCCGATCATAATCATCTCATATTCATTTTTCTCTATATCTTCTAAGGATATCTCGTGCTGAGGTTTCTTCTATTTTGTCATCATTATTTCATCTTTGGAACTGTCTTCATCACCAATGTTGATGTTTGGCTTAGTCTGTTCAACGATTAAGTTGATTCTTTTTTGTCCACATCCCCGGCCTTGACCTTGGGTGCACGAACTAAAATAACCCCACCAATTTGTTGAAAAATAATGGTGGAAGATCGATGAAGTGGAGTTGAATGGCCCTTCCATTGTAGTTCTTCTGAATCTTCACTTTTACTTTTCACAGTTTCACGAGAGAAGACATTTTTCTTTGGAGGTGCGTAGTAGGCGGCATCTTCATGAATACCAACTTCATGCACTAAAAATGGTTGTATATCTCCCTTGATGCAATGCTCTTGTCCCTTTTTGTAAAACTTGATGTACTGGTGTAGAGACGATGGAACCATGTTGTCTTTGTGAATCCACGGTCGACCCAGTAGAGCGTTGAAAGAAGTCTTGGCATTGATGATGTGGGTGGAATTTAGCGTTTGTCACTAGTTCTCCAACCTTCATAAGTAATTTAATTGATCCAAGTGCTCTCTCTCACTTTTGGTTAAATCCTATTAACATCATTTTATTGGCCGTAAGCTCTTGGGCTTCAATGTCCAAATAGGCCAATGTCCGTAGACTCGTGAAGTTGAGTGATGTTCCTGGATCTACTATAGACAACACAAATCTGTCAATGTTAACGGAGATGTAGAGCAGACGATTGTGGTTGGCGGTACCGAGCAACAAGTCTTCATCTGTGAAGGTCACCCCAGGCTACTCCTTCAACGAGCAAACTTCATCCGAGGATGTGCTGACCAACTGGGCTAAACAAATCTTTGGGTCGAGCAAGGCTATAACCAGAGAATCTCTCATCTCCTTTGATAGGATCAAAGCATCGTAGATGCTTAATCTGGCCAGCAACTTCCTAAGATGAGCTAGCACGTTGTAATCTACTTTGTATGATCTTCCAATTTTCTCTTGGTTATGTAATTCTTCCACTGGTGGAGGTGGAGGTAGCTCTTCTCAAGTTAATACTTGTTTTCCTTTATCTGTTGGAGCTATTCTTAAGGGTAATACTCTCCCACTCCTTAAGTTCACTTATGTAACTTCTTCTTTCTAAGATATCATTGTCAAATCTTTTAGTGTTTCTTTTTTGTCAGAAAGATCTAGGTTGATGGCAAGTGGTGCATCGTAGCACTCGAGGATTGGTTCCCCACTCTTGGCGCTACCGTAAGCGGTATCAGTAAGCTCTATCATCAATGTCTTCTTTGGTCTTGTTAGCGAGTTCATCGGACTCAAGTATGATTTGAGGATCGTTTTGGGAATTGAGATCGAGGCTAAATTGGTCAAAATCAGTTACATTATCACCAAAAACAGTTAAAACGTAGTTGGAATCATGATCATCATATTCATAGGACCTTGAATGGGTGACCTCGAATGGGTAAAAAGATAATCATACAAAGTCAGGGCTTCAAGGATTTTCTTCCCCGAATCCGAGAAACCAATTTAGTAAAGGCAACCCCTATCCTACCCCCCGTGCTATCAATCTGCGTGGTAGTGTTCTTCGTCTACATTGTATTTGACGACGATGAATCTTCTGCTGAAATCTTCATCTCGGGCTTGGCAGACTGAAACTCTGAACGGAGGTTTGTTTTGAAGCATTCTGAATTTGGTTCAAGAACCTCTTGAGCTTGTTTCAACTTAGATTGGGTTAAGGCCTCCCAAACTTGCTCGACCATTTGCTTAAATTCCTTCTCTGGCATGGCGCTCGATGGAGAATACTTCTTTGGTTGCTCATCCCTATTTCCTGATGCAACTTCTCTTGTTTCATCTGTAATATGCATAATTTTTGGTTGATTGACCTCTAGAGAGGCTAACTGTGGTGGTTGAGATTGTCCTTAATTTTGGCCATAGCAGTCATGGCTGTGGCCATCTCTTCTATCCATTTCTCTAGTTGGCTGACTTGCTCATCCCTTAGGAGGATAGCCCTACGCAGCTCATCTACGGTGTTCTCTTTGACAAGAGGTTGAGCCTCGTGCTCAGATGTAGGGGCTCTGGTCTTGATAACATGGACATCAATGAAATCTTCTTCGAGGTAACCATTATAGTCAAAATCTTCATCATCGTCAATGGAGACTCCATGTTCCCAGGCCAACTCGGAAATCTAGACCCTGAGCTTTTCAATTTTTCCTTCAATTATTGATTCTTGAATTGCCTTAAGATCTAGAGGACCCTGCTGGACCTCCTCCTCTTGTTCCTCCATCTCACTGGCAATTGCTGCGACAATGTTAGATACATTGGACCCGGGCTTCACTCCATGCTTTTTCCCTGTGGGTTTACCGAACCGTATTGGTACAACTGCCTTGGGTTCCCACAACTTTTTCTTTGACGGTGATGTATTTAGATGAAGTATCTCAGCAAAAACATCGGTATGTCGAAGAGAAGTATGCTCCTTATGGTGCAGACCGACTACAGTATCAGGTAATTTCTTCATTTTTTTCCTCTGGGACTGTAGGAATATCTTTGAGGTGGGTGATTGGTAGAATTATTGGTCCTAGTTGTGACTTAACCAGTCGACGACCTGCGATTCTAGAAATGGTAGAATCGGTAGTGACAATAGCGGTATCAAGTCTGCTCCCCAAACAGAACTAGACGGGAATGCGAGTGGGTATATTTTCAGTTGAATTTTGAGATCATTTGTCAGATCTGACGTCCTTTAGAATTTCTTTCTTCATG
>NW_018252173.1:41231-46559 GCF_001263595.1 Phalaenopsis equestris | reverse complement strand
GTGTGTGTGTGTGTGTGTGATTGTGCATCATTATCGGGACAGAGAAGTGTAATGGGACATTTTATATTACATTAAACGAATTAAATGTATGTCTTCACGTGTTTCGATTCATTGGAGTTTCATTTAAAAAGAGGGAAATCAGCCGGCTAACTGGCTGACCAATGTTGGTGCTACTGGCAGTAATATTGTGATTGGAACAGTACCACCCCGAGCTTTGCATAATTTGCTAGTCGGGGACCCATTTGTCTGTGCCTAGAGTGGTGTTTTGTGGTTCAGGTTTTGCCCTCATCTATTATTATGCTGCATGGTCTTTTTTCTGATTATATGTGAGGTTGTTTTTATAAGATTTGGGTTACCTGCTTGGCTTATATATTTGTTGCCCCAGATCTCTTATCTATCTGTCTTGTTCTGATTGGCCTCAAGGAAGACGGTGATGGACGCCCGGCTTGGGTGTTTTGCTTTCTTGGTGCTTCTTTTTGGTTCACTTGCATTGTTGGGATCCTGTATGGCTTTGCTGAAGGTATCCATTGGTCTTATTTGTTTTCCCCTACTCTTACTCAAGCTTGGCTTTCAAACACACTTAACTTGGTGGATTTCTACTGGTTATTGAGAAGGGCCCTCCCAGTTTTGTTTATAGCCTTTTGGTGCACATTTTGAGTTTTTGGAGAAGCTTTTGTTTCTTGGGAAGCTCTCATTTTGCATAACTCCAGTCTATAGTGCAGGTCAAATTTTTGGAGCAGCTTTTGTTCTTGGTTAAGCTCTCGGTTTCAGATTTTGCGAGCTAGTTTTGGTGTTTTTTTTTTCTTTTAGGGGTATATGTCTGTTGGATATACAATCCTTTTTTTTTTGTTTTGGTATACCATTTTTTTGTGTTGTTGAGAAGGTTTGTAATATGGTAGAGGAACCCCCATATGAGTGCATACTGCAATTCGTTTCTTTATTAGTTTTGGGGATCCTCTCCCAACCAATTATTATTAACATCTAGGAAGCCGAATAAAGCTCATTTCATATTCCTCTTCCCTTGGTTCTAGGGAGGGAGTCCATCAACATACTGAGATGTGGGCTTCAAACTTGGACTATGTTTAAATTTGATTAATTCAACCTTTTATTTTTTTTAAAAAAAATGTTTAAACTTGTTTATTTACTAATATGAATAAATTTGATTGAGCATTAATTAATCCAAGTTTGAATTTTTCATCAAGTGCACCGGTTCATTTACAACCCTATTTATTTTTCATAATTTTTAGATCAAGAAATCTAGTATTGAATATAAAAAATAAACTAAAAAAAAATCAAAGAATAATGAATTAAAGTTTATAACTAATATAATAAAAGTTTTGAAATTGATTTACTATATATATATATATATATATATATATATATATAAATAAAACCTTATTATAGGAGCTAACCTGATAGGTCATAGGAGCTCACATGACCTTGTATTGATGCTTTATAGATTCTTTCGGTCATTTTTCTTCTACTTAAGTCATCATTCCATCATCTTCTTCACCTCTTTGAGGACATTCATAAAGGAAGTTATTCAAGCGACATGTGAATGTATAAAAATATTTTTTTTATCAAAAAATTGTATTTTGAAATCATTTCTAAAACTTACAAGTTAATACAAGTGAAGGTTTCAACACCATTTGAGAATTTTCATTCATGATTTCGCTGATATTAGTCTTTATCATATAAGATTGAAAACATATGCCTCAAATCTTCTAAATTTTAAGTTATTGTCATGAGTCTCACATGGCATTAGTTATTTGTTTCTGTTGAAGAGTTTTATGTGTTAGGAGTAAATGATAGCAACAAATAAATAATAATGTAGTTAGGGATGATGTCGAACCGAGTCAAGTGAATTGCATATTTGTTTGGTTTTGAGCTTAATAGAGTAAAGTTTATCAAAATTTTATAATATATTTAAATGTTATTTTATATGTGTTCGATTTTCCAATATAAATGTATTTAAATTTATTTTTCAAAAAAGTTGATGTGTGCTAGAAGATTCGCAGTGGTAGAATAATAGATTATCGTTTTAGCGTTGCAAGAGAATTTAATGACCTAGCTTATATTGTGAGACGTGAGGAACTGAGGAGCTCAAGTGTTTTGAAGACCACTTAACACTTAGGGAACTCGAACCAGGGTAGTAAAATCGACGGCGATGCCAAGAGAGTGTGATCCATTTAAAAAAAAAAGAAAAGAAGAAAAAAAATAATTATAGGAATAACTCGATAACGGCGGTCATTGGCGGTCATTGTCGTACAATAAAAAAAAAAAAAAAAAACCCCTTATGGCCAGCCGAGGGACTTCGCTTTCTACGTACCAAGGCCCTCCATCTAAAATAGACAAAATAACCATAGATCGCTCCCTGCCCATAGCGACAAGTTTTGCAAAGGGTACACCGACAATCATCCAAAAAATAAGGGAAATTAGGACCATCGCCTCTCAATAGAGAGGGGAACCCAACCTTGAAGGTCGATCTTAGCAACTAAGGCCTATGGAAGTATAAGTAAGGGACCCGTTCCTATGCCCTAAAGACAATTCATCACCTAGATGTAACATGCCCAGGGAGGGATGTATGGCGATTATCTTTGAACCTTGAGATGATTCACCACCCATTAGTGAAAAACTACTTGAGGGGTGTATGATGATCATCTTCGACCCTAGAGAAGACTCGCCGCCCAACAATGACAAGCTCTACGATGGGTGTAAGGAGATCATCTTTGGCCCTAGAGACGATTCACCGCTCGACAACGATAAAATCCATGTTGGGTGCATGGTGATCGTCTTCTACCCTTGAGATAATTCACCACCCAGCAGCAACAGGCTCTGCTAGGGGTGTACGACAATCATCTTTAACTACATAAATGACTCGCTACCCTGCAGCGGCAAGCTCCACAAGGGGTGTATGTCTGTCATCTTTGGCCTCATAGATGATTCCTGCTCAGAAGTGACAAGCTCAGCGAGGGGAGTACGACAATCGTCTTCGACTGTTGAGATTATTCTCCACCCGATAACAACAAGCTCGCTAGAGGTGTACGACAATCATCTTTAGCCCCAGAAATGACTCGCCATTGGGCAACGACAAGCTCCGCTATGGGTGAAGGTTCAGTTGAATAAACATCATATCCAAATAATCTAAAAACTTAACCAATTATCTTCTAAAAAAATCTACTCATTACATGCCAATGAAAGAACTGTTAAAAACTAAGTAAATCTAGGGACAAAGGAAAGAATATCTCTTATGTACTTATGACTTTTAATTCTTATTGCAGCTTCGCCTCTAAGAAAAGAATTATTTGGGGGCTTCATGTTTATACTAAAAGTGTCACCATACTCGTCAAGCTAAAGGAACCACCAACAAAATCACATCTGCAATATGATCCAATCAAATTGGCTACCCTAGATCGACTTTTCTCGAACAGAAGACTTTTCCACCAATGTAAGACTTTTCCCACAACAAACAACTTTTCCCCTGACAGCTGACTTCTCCCCCAATGGCCAAATTTGCCTCTGACGGTTGAATTTTCCCTTGACGACCACGATTTACTTTTCCCTCGATAGCCACAACCAAGTTTTTCTTCGACAACCGAATTTTCCTCTGTTGATTGACTTTCTCTTGACAGTTGACTTTTCCTTTGACGACCAAATTTTCCTTTGAGGGCTGACTTTTCCCTCAGTGACCACATTTGAATTTTTCCTTGGCAGCCACAACTAAATTTTCTCCCGAAGACCAACTTTTGCCCCGATGGTTGAATTTTCCTTCGACCACGATCGAATTTTCCTCCGATTGCCGACTTTTGCCCTAATGGCGATGACTGAATATTTCTCTCACGGTCGACTTTCCTGCAACGCCTGACTTTTTCTTCAATGTTCGACTTCTTCCTCTGCTAGGCCATAGGAACCCTATGACTCCCTCGACAGAAAAACTTCAAAATGACAGATCCAAAAGATGACAAATTAAGCAAAACCATGCGCAAAAAGCACTTATTAGGGAGTATCATTAGCAAATTATGTGTTTAAGATTTATTTGATTTATAATTTTTTTTATTCCTATCGTAGGTGTCACTATCAATGAAAAAGAAATTTCATAAACTTAGTATATATACTCAAAAAAGGTATGCACAAATCTCGAGGTAATCTACAATTTACTCCCATCGAATTGGCTATCAACAAAGAAATTTTCCTCCAATAGAGGACTTTTCCTTCAACGGAGGACTTTTCCCCCAATAGAGAACTTTTCCTTCGACCAACCACCGGAACCCGACAATTCTCCCGGATAGAAAAACTCTAGAATGACTTACCCAGCGGTCGATGAGGTACCTAGTAGTACACACAAACACAAAAGACTAAAATATAATGTCTATCACTTTCTAAAACAAGGGTAATATTGTTGTTTACTTTTGCTCCTTTTATCATCTATAAATAGGAGGATCTTTTTATGTAATGGGGTTTCTTTTGGATCCTTAATAGTAACCTCTAGTTTTTATGGAATAAAAATGGGTCAATGAGCCCGAGAACACCCTAATTCGCCTCGAGGGGGCAAGTCTTCCTCTTCTTCCCCCCCTCTCTCTCTCTTTCTTTCTCTCTCTTTCTCCCTTATAGAAAAACTCTAAAAGGACTGATCCTGTTGTTTGATGAGGTACATAGCAGTACACGTTAACACAAATGACTAAAATATCATGTCCTAACCTTTTTAAATGCAAGGGCAATATTATTGTTTATTTTTTATTCTCTTATCATCAATAAATAGAAGAGCTTTTTCTTATAAACGGAGCTTTTTTTTGGATCCCTACTTTTAACCTCAGCTTTTTATGGAATAAAATAGGTCCACAGGCCCGAGAACACCCTAATTCGCCTCGGCGGGCAAGTCTTCCCCAATTAGAAGCATGCGAGCTCCAACTTTTAATTGAATTGAATTAGGAAATTATATATAGCATGCTAAAAAAGAATTTCAATCATTTTAAAACTTAATTCAAAGTATTTTAATGAAACTAAAAAAAAATTGCTTAATATAATTATTTTGAAAAATGGTTAGATATCACACAATTCTTCTATTTGCACCTAAACATTCACATTTACATTGCTCACCACTCAAATCTTTAACATCATATTAAAATATATCATCATCACCCTCTTTTTAAAAGTGAAATACATATTTTTCATACTAAAATTTATGGCACAAAAGTGTTATAAATATAAATATTAAATTTTTGGTACAAATATAATAAGAATTATAGGTAAGTATGTAAATTTCAAAAAAAAAAAAAAAAAAAAAAAAAAAAAAAAAAACGAACAAAAAAACAAATGCAAAGGGTAAAG
>NW_018252173.1:4259-32987 GCF_001263595.1 Phalaenopsis equestris | reverse complement strand
ATCGGAAGATTAGTCAGAAGAAATTTGAACCTAGATAAGAAGTTCTATTATATGAAATAAGATAGAGATTGTTTCCATGAAAATTGAAATCCAGATAGTTATGACCATTTAAAGTGATTAAATTCTAACATTATAAAATTGTTGTTTATAAAGATCCTAACACTGAAAATGTATTTAAAGTTAATGGGCATCGTGTGAAACATTATTATGAAGGGAACATGCCTCAATTTAAAGAAGTTTTAATGTTAAGTCAAGCCAACTAAACAAATGGTGTGTCGGACTGACGATGTTAAACCAAACGCTTTGTGGGAGGCAACCCATACATATATGTCTATGTATTACTATTTTGTTTGATAAGTGTCTTATATATTAGTAGATAATAATGCTACACAAGTGCATTTATTTCAAATTAAGTCAAATATTGGTATTGGAGAAAATTTTGAAATTAAATTGAACAAAAAATGCGCAAAATTTTGGCCACTGGCGCCGACGGTGCCCAAGAAAAAAGACCTCAGTGCCGGCAGTGCCAACGATGCCTAGAGCGGTTTGGCGGTTCAGACGACTTTTGACGGACTTCGGTGGGATTTCGCTCCATAATAACCATCAGGAGGTGTTTTAAAAGTCCTAAAAACTTCCTAGGATGCCTAGAAACTTCCAATTTTCTGATTCCATGACTTCCAATTCCAAAAATACTTCAATATATGGAGTTTTCAATTGAAGAAAGTTTATTATTTTTGATGCGCAGAGATTATACGATAAAGTTATTACAAAGAAGAGATTGATCAAGGAGAGAGGTTTTGTTAATCATGGATTGATCAATCTAAGTGTTCCAGATCAATCTAAGTGTTCCAATTGACAAGATCATTTTGCAAAAGCGATGGGAAGTTCTGTTTTACACTACCGATGCGGTTGTTAAGCCTGTAGTGAAAGAGTTCTATGCAAATCTACATGGAATTACCCAAGGAGTTTCCTTCGTACGAGGTAAAGCTGTACCATTTACTCCTTCTAGGATTAATGAATTATATGTGATATAAAAAGTTCCAATTCCAATCTGTCATTGTAGAAATTTCATTCCTACGTGAGATTTGATGCAAGATGTTTATAATTTTCTGACGGATGAAAGTGATACGTGGGAAGTACGAGATGAAGGATATATTAGTTTTCCTGCTTCATCACTTAATCCAATTTCAAAGCAGTGACATTTCTTTATTTGTGCAAACTTACTCCATACTATGAAGATTAGTAGAGCACCAAAGAAAGTGCTATTTTAAATTACTGTATTCAAATGGAAAAACCTATTGATATGGGATCAATCATATTTAAATATGTTATGGGTATCATTATGAATGGGCCAATTTGTGGACTTGGGCATCCTTCTACAATTTTTTTGATTTGCAGTCAATCTCAAGTGCCATATGAAAGTTGGGAAAAAGTGTTACTACCATGGGAGCCCATGATCCTTATTGATGATCAGTATGTTGGTGATGGAAATGAAGTACTAAATGCTATTTTGGATCATTCTTCATATGCTTCAACTCCATTAATACCACTAGCAGTAGGAAGTTCTCTTGCTTTGGAGAAGAAATTGAAGAATATTGAAAGGGAACTTTAGAGTATTATAAATGCAGTGGAAGATCTTAAATAACTTTTTGATCACCTTGATTGGAGAATGAAGGAAAATTTTGATCATAATGGAACTTTTGAAGCAGGATTAGTTCTGATGTTTAAAGAAAATGGGTGGATCGAAGAAAATTCGACAGATCAATTCCCATACCGATCTTTCTACAAACTACATGTTCATTACCAACCTATGGGAGATATTAAAGGAGGTGAAAGCACTGAAGAAGAAGCAGAATGACTGAAGACTTTGGATTCTCTACTTGCTTAAGAATATTTATGTATACGATGTAATTGTGTGGATTTAATTTGATTTGGTTTGGTTTGTTTTTGCTTTAGAATTATGAACTTTGATTATGTGTAAAGTTTTGTGTCAGTTTTTAGTGTTGTAGCTATATTTCGACGCTGATTTATAATTAGTTTGCTTAATAGGTGTGAATGTGTGATTTGTGAAATGTGTTTGTAAAAAATATATTTTCATATATAAAAGTTAGTTTGTTGTTGTTTGTGAATGTTTATTTGTGAATTATTGTTAGATAAAAATTTGTGTTTAAAAATATTAAAACAAACTTTGGAGTAAATTAAAAGGTTTGAAAAAAAATCAAAATAGTGAATTTCGGGCCTGCAGCGCTGACGGTGCTGGCATGGGCGCCGGTAGTGCCTTCGACCCGAGAGCAGTAATAACCCTTTTAATTCATGATTGTCATCACAAAACCTCCATTTTTACCTCTAAAGTCACCTTCAACCTTTGGTTTTTACACTTGGGCTTGATTTTGGGCAAATTTGAGGCGATTTAGAGGCAAAGGAACTTCAGATTTCATTTTCTCTAGGTAAGAGCTACACTTTAAAGTAAAAATTTTTTTAATTTTCACCAAAGATTTTTCTCACATTACCTAGATATGAATTTTTTGTTTTTTTGAGTGATTTTGAGAAAATGCTTTGGTGAAAAACTTTTACTTAGTGGATTTAAGTTTAAAGTGCTTTACATTTTGATTTTCAAAACTTTGGAATTTATTCAAATTTTTATCAAATTTTTCTAGATTTTCTATGGCACATAGATCAAATAAAAGAAAACTAGAATATGACGAGCTAAAGTTTGTTAGCTTCAAAGCTAGTGCTTGATTTCATAATCTTCTAGAAATTAAGAAAGTGATTCTGAATCAAGGTTTCAAAAATTCGGGAGGAGAAGTTGAACGATTGATTATCGCTTGCTAGTGGGAAAACTTATGTTATTTTACTGCCGATGCGATGGCTGGGATAGTTACAGAATTTTATGCCAATTTTTTGGAGGCTTCTGTTGATTTCATTTTTGTTCGAGGAAAAAGGGTGGAGTTTAATCCAAGAAAAATAAATGAATTTGATTAGTTAGAAGATGTTTATAGATGTCAGCATCATTCATTCTCTGCCACAAATGAGGCCTTAAATGAGGTTATTTCTTTTCTGACTGGTGAGAAAGGGGCTTGGAAAGTAAAGAATGGAGAATGGAGAGAATGGAGTTAAAGTCAACTTTCCTCTTTCTATGTTAAATGTAGTATCTAAGGACTGACATTATTTTATTTCTGGGAGGATGATTCTAACAAACCATTATAGTGAAGTGACTAAGGACAGAGCCATCCTGAACTACTGTATTCAGCAAGTGATCGATATAAATGTAGGCTCTATCATTTATATGAACACTCGATCTATTGGATTGACATACCCTGCTCTCATTATACACTTTATGAGCATGCAGGAGTTGATTTCAGACCTGATGAGGAGAGGATTGAGCCTCAGAGACCGATTGGGCCTGCAAACCTTAAGACTTATGAGTCCCATGTTGATCGGAGATCTGAAAGTAAGGCTAGGGATATTCCTTCTACTTCTAGAACCCCTATTTTTAGTGAGCCTACTTCAAGTGACCTCAGTAACAGGGAGTTATTGAACCAGATGATGATTCAACAGGGAGATATTTTGAGGATGGATCATAGGATGCAGAACATGGAGACAAAAAATGCTCATACAGATGATCTGATTCACCAAAAGTTTGAATATGATGCTTCTTATGATGATGCTTTAGTGAAATACCTGAGGGGTGATCATACAGTTCAGTTCCCTTTTCACCTTGTTTATACTCCATATCAGCAACAAAAGTTAGATGTTAATGATGAAGAAGATGATGAATGTGATCTTTTTGTTTGTTTATTTGTTTGGGTTATACTTTCTGATTGTATGGTTTGTTTTGTGATATTGTTGACTCTATTTTTATGTTGTAATGTGTAAAACTGTTTTCATTTTTAGAATTTACTTTAGTTCTATTGTTAATTTCAATACTTTGTTATATGTATTGTAATTAACTCTTTCTCAGCAAATTTTATATATTTATATGCAATTTAATGTTTTAAGCCTTGTAGTTTTTCATAATAGTACCTGCAGTATTTCAAAATTTATTTGTAAAAATTAGAATCTTCAACATGTATGAATTTTCTTTATGTATTTAATGCTTTCTTTCACCCTTTTATTTTTAAAGTTCTTCATGTAAATCTTTTAAAAAAATTAAGTTTGGGGGTGGAGAGAAAAATTATTTTAAAAAAGAAAAGAGGGAACTTAATTTTATTTGTCTTCACTTAACTATATTTTCAAAAATTTTAAATTTAACATGACCTTTGGTATTAGGGGTTAACTTTGGATAACTATATTTATGTTTCTAAATATATAGTAAATTTAAGTAAAAAATTTTCAATAATAAAGGTTAATTCTAGAGACTAAGATATTTGGTAAAAGAGAATAAGACTATATTTTTCTATTTTAAGTAAGGGAATTTGTATTTTTGAATTATTAAAAGTCTTAAAAGATTCATGTGAAAAGAAAAAAAAACTTTATGTAATTTTTAAGGTAATTTTTAAGTTATTAATTTTTAAGTTATTATAAATTTGTTAAGTGAAAAAATGTAAAAAGTTTTTAACTTTAAGAAGAGGATAGTGAAGTTCAAAATCATTAAAGGCTATCCAGATATTCCTCACATACATAAAAAAAAGAGAAGATGAAAGAAAAGAAAAAGGGGATTAAAAGTGATCTTGAAAACTAAAAAAAAAAAAAAGAAAAAAAGATGTGGGGAGAAGCTTGAGGAGATGCCTAATTAAAAATTGGCTTCACTTGAATCAAATCAAGGAAAAAGACTTGGACACATTTTCTAAACTTTTTAATTGAGTATTAGCTTCATGATTAATAAAGTATGAAGATAAAGTTTTATGAAGTTCCTTTTCATATGAATTTTCTAAGTGACTTTAATATGAAAAATTACAATTTTTCTTGAAAGAAATAGAGGATCAGAAATCTTAGCTTTAATTACTGAATATCCTAGCACCTTTAGTTTTAATTGAAGTTATTTTAAATTTTTCTTAAGTTATACAATTATGTTTAAAGAACTTAAATATGAAAGTCTTCAAGTTAAATTATTTACCATAACTCATATTTTTATGTAGTAGAGGAGTTACTTGAGGGCAAGTAACATATAAGTTTGGGGGATTTTGATATACCGAAAATATATGCATTTTTAGACCCATATTTTATACTTATTTTTGGTGATATTGCACCTTAATGGAAGGTATTTTGATTTTTTCTTGCAAGTTGTTGATTTTTAGGACTTAAAGCAAAAAGAAAGCAAAAAGGATGAAATTTGGAGTCAAAATGACATTTTTGAAGAAGTACTCAGCGCCGACCGCGCCAAAGGCAGCGCCGACCGTTCAGAACAACAAAACAACTAAAATTTTTAATCAGCGCCGACGGCGCTAGACTAGTGCTAACACCAAAGGCTGTTCAGCCCCCATTTCTGGAAGGTTCGATGTATTTGGATGATTTTTGAAGCATTTTTGTAGGCACCTCTTGGAGAACCAATCTTGGGCTTTATTTGGTGCCTAAATTCATCAGGAAAGAGACTCCTTTTCGCTCCAAAATGTTCCACCACGGTCCATTTTTGCCATTCTTCATAATCCATTTTCATTTCACCACCATATTGGAGTCCATTAGTGATTTTCTTTTTTATAGTTTAGAGTTTTTGTGGTGAGATTTAGTGTGAAACTTTCTGTAAGAGTGTTGGAGAAGGAGAAAAGTGAGAGATATCTTCTTCCTATATTTTTAAGGAAATGCTACAAGAGATTTGCTTTGAGAAAGAGTTTTAGATAAGTTTTGTTTGTTTATTAGTGTTGTATGAACTTTCTTTTATATATGAAATTTGTGTTTTGTTATGTCTTTCTCATGAAGTCTGAGTAGTTCACTCTATCTTTCTCCGTACTTTAAGATATGGTGAAATGAAGAGATAATATGATGTGCCAATATTAAAATATAAAATAAATTGTGATGATTTTTAACTTTGAACTTAATTTACATTTCGATCTCGCCAATTGAATTGTTAAAATATGCTATGAAACATATGATCCGGGAAATGAAGTATGAGTTCTACAACAGAGTGAGGATCACATTTGATTTCATGGAGGAGAAATTTGTTCGTGGAATTAAGTTCAAATAAATAGAGAAATATTCTTTGTTGGGTGTAAAATTAGAGAATATTTAGGGTGACAGACTAAAATCCCCAATTTGTCTTAGTGTTTAAAAAATAAAGCGAGAGTTAGCCTTCAGGGGAACGGAAGTGGGAGCTCTGGAGTGGGAGCCAGTATCCTCTAAGCCTAGCCACGGATTTAGAAACTAAACCTAGAATTAACCAATGATTTTCTATGCACTGTATCAGGGTAGAAAATTAAAATTGCTCATATTGGCACAATACATATTATAAATATTTATCTCATCTCATGTCACCAGAACCTCATTATAGTGGGAATGATGTTTTTCACATAAGAAATCTTTATTATATAAACATAGTTAATAGATCAGTATTTACTTTTTAAAACCTTGCATTTCTGTTTTGCTAATAGTTATGTACTTTAGTTTTGATAACATCTCAACATTCAAAATTAGTGACTGTGAAAATTAGTGACTAAAATTAGTGACTGTGATTTCGTTTGATTTTCTATAAATTTCCTAGTAAAACTTATCATTGCCAATTTACACATTCCCTGTGAGATCGATATTTGAGGTTTAAATAGAAAGTCCTTTATAACTTGATAACGATATGTATACTAGCGTATAACCTCATTATTAATTGCCTATAATTATATATATTTTACACAACTTATTTTTCATACAAGGATCAAGTTTTTGGCGCTGTAGTGGTGTCAACTTCATAAATCCTTACATATAAAAAATTAGGATCAAGTTTTTTGCGCCATTGCGTGGGGAAGGTAACGGTTAAATTTAGGTAAATTAAATAGTTTTGATAAATTAGGAAAGTTAGAGATAATATATATACTATAAAAAGATATAAAAAATAAAAAAATAAAAAATCCAAAAAGAAAATTTTTTAATAGTATTTTTTTTTTAAAAAAAGAATTTTACTTTGCTTACTTTATTTGTTTATGCAAAATATTAGATCTAAAGGTTTAGGACCTTACAATTCAGAGTTAAAACGTACTATTTGAAAAATTTGAAAACAACAAAGAGAAATTAAAAATTTAAAAGAAATGGCAAATAACTTAGAAAATCCAATAAAAGAGAATCTACAAAAACCTTTAGAAGATTATGCAAATCCAACAACAGATGAACTTCACTTGACTATTCAAAATCCTGATGTGTTGTTAATTCATTTGAGCTTAAACCTGCTATTATCCAAATGTTACAAAATAATCAGTTTGGAGGACCACCTACTGAAGATCCTAAATTACATCTTGCTAGTTTTCTTGAGATTTGTGCTACATTTAAATCTGACGGAGTGCCTAATGATGCTGCTAGGCTTAAAATTTTTACTTTTTTATTAAGGGATAAAGCTACTTAGTTAAATTCATTAGCACCTGGATCTATTAGAACTAGAGGAGAACTATAGCAAAAATTCTTGGCTAAATATTTTCCACCCTAATAAATCGCTAAGCTTAGAAATGACATGACATCTTTTCGTCAGTTTGAAGGGAAATCGATATATGAAGCCTGGGAAATATTTAAAGATTTTCTTAGAAAATGTCCACACCATGCTTTTCTATATTTATTAATAATTCAACCCTTTTATAATGGATTAGTAGGATCATTAAGATCTATTATAGAAGCTGCTGTGGGTGGATCATTAATGTCAAAACCTTTTGATGAAGCATATTCTTTAATTGAAGAAATGACTACTAAAATTTTTCAATGACCCTCACAAACTGTAAATACTAAGAGAGTAGCCATTATTCATGATTCTGATGCAATTTCTATTTTGGCATATCAAATTATTGCTATTTCTAAAAAGATTGATCAAATAGAAGTGAACTATTCTCAAATACCCCCAGTATTAGAGGAAAATTCACTAGGACAGATTATTGATACTCAACCATCTTATGAAACTTTAAATGCTATAAATAATCGAAATAACAATCCCTATTCTAACTATTTTAACCCTGAATGGAAAAATCACCCTAATTTTAGTTAGAAAAATTATAACAATCTGGTGAATCCATCCGAAAATCTGAACAATAAAGGAAATCCTAAATTTTGACTTTATTATCCTCTAGGATTTAACTCCAATCCTAACCCACAAGTTAAGGAAAAGAAGTTGACGATGAAGAAGTGATGTTGAATATGGGAAATCAAATACAAAATCAAGGGGCTACTATTAGAAACATTGAAAATCAATTAGTACATATTGCTATTGCACTTAGTAACAGACCTTCTGGAATTCTTCCGAGTACTATGGAAGTTAGTCCAAAAGATCAAAATAAAAAGAAAATTCAAGCTATTCAATTACGAAGTGGAAAATAAGTTGAAACAAGGATCTAAAGAGACACTGAAGTTGATGAAGAGAGGGAAGAAATGGATAATGATGAACATGAAAATGAATAAACACATGTTCTTTTAGAAAAACCATTACGTCTGTTTACTCAAAGACTGAAGCAGAAAAATAAAGATAAACAATTTACAAAATTTTTAGAAATCCTTAAGAAATTAAGATAAATATTCATTTTGTTGAAGCTTTGGAACAAATGTCAAGTTATGTGAAATTTATGAAGGATGTAATAAATAAGAAAAGGAAGTTTACAGATCATGAGACCATTGCACTCAGTCAAGAGTGCAGTGCTATTATTCAGAAAAAGCTTCCTAAAAAATTAAAAGATCATGGCAGTTTTACTATGCCTTGTGCAATTGGTGAAAAGTTTTATGGAAAAACTTTATGTGATTTAGGAGCGAGTATCAATCTTATGCCCTTATTGACCTTTAAACGTTTCCCCTACTACTGTAACTCTTCAGTTAGTTGATCGATCAATAACTTATCTAAAAGAAATTATAGAGGATGTACTAGTAAAAGGGATGTACTGTACTAGTAAAAGTGGATAAATTTATTTTTTTTGTAGACTTTATAGTTTTGGATATGAAGGAAGATAAAGAGATTCCTATTAAGTTAGGGAGACCATTTCTTGCGAAAGAAAGAGCTGTAATAGATGTGCAAAAAGGAGAATTAATAATGAGAGTTAATGATCAATTAATGATCAAGAACTAAATATAGCAAAAATTATGAAATATCCTACAATAGAAAAAGATAATGAATGTTTTAGGATGGAAGTAACTGATTATCTGAGTAATGAACAGTTTAAGAATGAGTGTGAAGACAAACTAAAGGAAGGAAAAATTTTTGAGAATGAAGATGAAATAAAAGGAAAAGATTTGGCATATATTCAAGGAAAATTTGAAACGTTAGACTTGTTGGAAAACGATAGTAAAAATCTTATTGCTTCAAGTATTAAACCACCTGAACTTGAATTAAATATATTATTTACCCATTTAAAGTATGTATTTTTAGGAGAATCATCTACGTTGTCTGTTATTATATCTTCTGAGTTAACCGAAATTCAAGAACAAAAGTTGATAGAAATGTTGAACAAGTATAAAAAGGCTTTTGGATGGACTTTAACAGATATTAAAGGAATTAGTCCTTCAATTTGAATGCACATAATTTTATTAAATGAATAGTGTGAACATAAAGGTGATCCTCAGAGAAGATTAAACCTAATAATGAAAGAAGTAGTAAACAAGAGATTTTAAACTGGTTAGTTGCTGGAATTATATATCCTATTTCAGATAGTGCTTGGGTAAGCCCAATTCACTGTGTTTCAAAGAAAGGAGAAGTGACTGTTGAAGAAAACGAGAAAAACGAATTAATACCAAGAAGAAAAGTTACTGGTTGGCAAATTTGTATTGACTATAGAAAATTAAATATGGCCACCAGAAAATATCACTTTTCTTTACCCTTTCTAGACCAAATGTTGGATAAATTGGTTGTGAATAAACATTATTGCTTTTTAGATGGACATATCAGTTATCATCACATTCCAATTGCTTCAAAGGATCAAGAGAAAACAACATTTACAAGCCCATATGGAACATTTGCTTTTCGTAGAATGCCTTTTAAAATATGCAATGCACCTGCAACATTTCAAAGATGCATGATGTCAATTTTTAACAATTTTATAGAACATGAAATGTAAGTGTTTATGGATGATTTTTCTGTAATTGGGACTTCGTTTGAGTTATGTCTTAATAATTTAGAAAAAGTTCTGGAAGTATGTGAAAAAGTCAACCTAGTATTAAATTGAGAAAAATATCAATTTATGGTTGCAGGAGGTATTGTGCTTGGCATAAATTTATGAAAAAGGCATGGAGTTAGATTCTGATAAAATCCAAGATATAGAAAAATTACCACCACCTACTAATGTTAAAGGGGTGAGAAGTTTTCTAGGACATGCTGGATTTAACAGACACTACATAAATTTTTTTTCAAAAAGAATTAAGATAACATGTGAGTTTGGGGGATTTTTATACACCGAAAATATATGCATTTTTAGACCCATATTTTATACTTATTTTTTGTGATATTGCACCTTAATGGAAGGTATTTTGATATTTTCTTGCTTTTTGTTGACTTTTAGCACTTAAAGCAAAAATAAAGCAAAAATGATGGAATTTGGAGTCAAAATGATGTTTTTAAAGAAGTATTCAGCGTCGACCACGCAAAACAACAGAACAGCTGAAATTTTTACTCAGTGCCTACGACGCCAGACTAGCACCGACGACGCCAAAGGCTATTCATCCTCCTTTTCTAGAAGGTTCGATGTACTTGGATGATTTTTGAAGAGAGTCACCTCTTGGAGAACCAACCTTGGGCTTTATTTGGGGCCGAAATTTATCAAGAAAGAGACTCCTTTTCGCTCCAAAACGTTCCACCACGCTCCATTTTTGCCATTCTTTATAATCCATTTTCATTTCACCACCATATTGGGATCCATTAGTGATTTTTTATTTATAGTTTAGAGTTTTTGTAGTGAGATTTAGTGTGAAACTTTCTGTAAGAGTGGTGGAGAAGGAGAAAAGTGAGAGATATCTTTTTCCTACATTTCTAAGGAAAGACTAGAAGGGATTTGCTCTGAGAAAGAGTTTTAGATAAGTTTTATTTGTTTATTAGTGTTGTATGAACTTTCTTTTATATATGAAATTTGTGTTTTGTTGTGTTTTTCTCATGAAGTATGAGTAATTCACTCTATCTTTCTCCATACTTTAAGATATTGTAAAATGAAGAGATAATATGATGTGCTAATATTAAAATATAAAATAAACTGTGATGATTTTTCAACTCCGAACTTAATTTACATTTTGACCTGGCCAATTGAATTGTTAAAATATGTTGTAAAACATATGATCTGAGAAATAAAGTATGAGTTCTACAACAGAGTGAGGATCACATTTGATTTCATGGAGAAGAAATTTGTTCATGGAATTAAGTGCAAAAAGATAAAGAAATATTCTTTGTTGGGTGTAGAATTGGAGAATCTTTAAGGTGATCGACTAAAATTCCCAATTATGTCTTTGTGTTTAAAACTAAAGCAAGAGTTAGCCTTCAGGTGAAGGGAAGTGGGAGCCGGTATCCTCCTAGTTTAGCCATCGATTTATGGACTAAACCTAGGATTACAATGATTTTCTATGCATTGTATCAGGGTAGAGAATTATAATTGCTCCTATTTAGCACAATACATATTATAAACATTTATCTCATCTCATTTCACCAGAACCTCATTGTAGTGGGAAGGATGTTTTTTCACATAAGAAATCTTCATTACATAAACATAGTAGATTAATATTTACCTTTTAAAACTTTACATTTCTGTTTTGTTAATAGTCAAGTACTTTAGTTTTGATAACATCTCAACATTCGAAATTAGTGACAGTGATTTCGTTTGATTTTCTGTAAAATTTCTAATAAAACATATCATTGCCAATTTATACCTTCCCTGTGAGATCGATATTTGGGGCTTACATAAAAAGTCCTTTTGTTACTTGATAATGATACCTATACTTGCTTAAAATCTCATTATTAATTGCCTATAATTTTATATATTTTACACAACTTATTTTTCATGCAAGGATCAAATTTTTGGCACTGTAGTAGTGTCAACTTCATAAATCCTTACATATAAAAAATCGGGATTAGCTTTGAGTGCCAAAGGCCTAGTTTCCAGGCTTATCCCTCAATCCTCTATTTATATTTAATAAGTTCAGATTTAACAATACTGTACATCAAGAATATGACTGCTTGAATCTCGAGGAAATTCCATTGATTTCACTAATTCGACATCAAAGGACTGCAATGGTATAGTCAAAAGACAGAGACATAAAGTGTTGTTTTCTTCGGTCAGAACCATGAGCATAACGAGTGAAAGCATAACCGAACGAAAGAACTTAAATCTTCTGATCTAAGGGACAGTTATTTATATCTTGCTCCCTTTACTGATTCTAAGATTCTCCCCAAAGATGGCTAAATAACACCCTATTGAATATCAGTCTGATCTTTTGTGGTGGCCCCTTGTCCAGAGGAGAGCTGCCTATCAGGTTATGGACTACATGATGTCTCAGTTTACTGTAACTACAAGAGAGCCTCAACAGAGAATTCTCTTAAGAAGGCTGACTTAAGACCTAACAACCAACTGAAGTCCTTTCATCTGACCGAAGACCTTCCTGTCGATCAATGTCTTCTCAGCCGACCAAAGTCCTTTCAGTCGATTGGACGTTTATTAGACGACCGAATGAGGACACCACCAAGTAATTAAATGCTTTCCTTTTTTAGCAGTTACTAATACGAAATGGTGTCTATGTCAGCTATGAATATTAAAGGACCTTGGAGTTTGTTACAAATATAAAAATGTGCAATAATTACTTGTAATGTTTCTATTAAAATATGGACAAATATGTAATTTTACTAGATACCTTTGGGATCTATAAATAAGGGGTCATTTCTTCAAGAAATGACTACTGAATCTACTCTCTGAGAACTTATGTTATTGTATACTATACTTCTCTCTCTCTCTCTTTCTCTATTCCCCTCATTTGTCGAATACTCTATTTCTTAGGTGTGATGCACATATATTTTTGGATTCAACAAATACAAAAAAAAAAAAAAAATTATGTTTAGGTTATACAATTAAAAGTGTATATCAAAGCTTTTTGTAAAAAGCATGAGGCGTGCATCCAAAATATATAAATTTTTTTTTTAATTATTAAATGAAATCATGACTTCATTTTTAATTATTAAATGAAATCTTAACTAGGTGAAGTCGTTGATCAACTTGGTCAAGTTTAGGCTGATAGATTTTAAGCTTGAGCTAGTTGCTTTTGATAAGGAGGTGACTAGGCCCAATTGACACCTAGGCTAGGGGATCTTTGCTGAGATTATTATGACTGCAAGTTTATGGCGATCTTATTGTGCTTATGATGACCTTGTAAGTTTGAGATGGCCTTGGGGAGTTTAATATGCTTTTGGTGAGTTTAGTAGATCCTTTCTTCCTACTTGATCAATTGAATTGAGTCACATTAATTTGAATTGGATCTAAGTGATATTTGGATGTACTTCTTTATTTCTATTTTTCTTTAATTCAGTCTTTTATTGGGTTGTTAGAGTTGCACCTTCACCTTCTTCTTATCCATTCTCAACAAATTATTTTGGTTTTGAGATAAGAAGAAACTACTCATCTTACTTCAACATTCCCCATTGAAAACAAGAATAATGATTGAGAATGATTTATAACACTTGCACGCCTGCTTATATTAATTTTACACAAAAATGCATCCTTCCACTTAAAGTTTTATTTGTGGCAGCTCATAATTTTACATTTTTTTTGTTAGAGCATTTTGAAACTCCCTTTTTTAAACATAGTTTTTGTATTCCCAAACATCCTACAACTTAGTGCAGCAAGGACAACACTAATTTAAGGTGATTAAAGGAGGCCTAAGTCCGAGATGATAGGCCTGTCAAAGATCCAAAAAAATATAAAAAACCGGCTTCTTAACGAGTCTGACTAAGTTCATTCTCCCCGCCTCATAAAGGCATTTGCTTCATTTCAGAGGGTACGGGTCTAGAGATTAGGTTCCCTAGTCTTACATAGGTGGAGACTTCTCCAAAGGGCAAACCTCACTCGACAACCTCCTAATAAAATTAGAGATTTCAACCAACAATTCAAGGACTTCAAGACGGGTGATTTTGTCCGTAACTAGTGACTTCAAGTCCCCAACAGGAGGTTTACGTCAATACTAGAGTCAACATGGCAGCCTTGTGTGCTGATTAATATTCTGGCCGTTAATATCCAGGTGTATATGAAGAAAATCTTGCACGGCATTTTCAAACTTTTTCTTATGCGTATAGCTTCCCCTCTAGAGGTCAGAGGGCAATTTTCACACAGGAGATTATGAGTTTATCTCTCTAAAAAAACATTCTTTTTATTCTTTTTTTCCTTTTATCATTTTTTTTTAATATTCTCTTTGTTTTCCATTCTATGGGACTTTTTCAATCCTGCTGCCTGGTTTTGACATCCACCCATTGATAAACTTGAATATACTATTTTTTAATTCTATTTTCTTAGTAGTACATTTTCTAATGCAAGTTTAGAAAAAAGCACTGAAAAGCTGTGTGATTTCATCCTAATAGGTAGTTTCTTGCTAGTTGCTTTACCCAACAGGAGCCGAAAAACATTACCAAACATACTATTTGAACTAACGATTTCCAAACTCTAATGAGATTTTTATAAGCAAAAACAGAACAGGCTATCAGATATCACTGATCGGCATAAAAAATACAGAAGAAAATATTCTAATCAAATACATTGCTTAAAACTGGAACGAAAGATCTACTGCGCCTTTACCGTATGTGGAAGTAAGAAGAATTGAGATCCACAGTAGTCTGGAAAATTTTAAAAACCTAATTCAATAGCCAAGTTTGATCGAAAATTTAAAATAAGACTTATTTAAAGGTTTTCAGAAAATAATGCGAAAACCAAACCTCTACATCAACATATCGTGCATATTTGAACAAGTCTATTTTTTTCCGGATAGTATGACTGTTTGGAATTTTTCATTTTGTTTCTAATATTTACATATACAACCGATGAGAAAATCATCGTCACATCATTCTGATCATTCATGTCGAAAGCAACAAAAGTTTATTTCAAAAGTAATGCCAACCGTTAATATGCCATAATTGCAGCACTTTTTAATTGTTCATTAATGTCTCTATGCTTCTTTTTCGTTTCAAAATACAAAGTTTCCTATGGGTCCAATTCTAGCCTTTTTTCTGCCTGGAAAAAGTCTTTTCCTTTTATTATTTTATTACTGTTTCCATGCCTAATCTCAAATGAACAAATATTATAATTTCATAGACAGAAGTAGGAACCACCAGCGATTACTGTTTTTCATCAGCCTATTTTGATTCCTTCTGAGGAAAAGTAGGTGTGGACATTGGCAGCCATTGAGCCGCCGAAGAATAAAAAGAAAAAAAAAATGAGATATCTCGTCGTTACCTAATATTTTCTCCCTTGAGCGTTTATTTCATCCGGACACCGCAAGCAGAGCTGCAAGCGGAGTCGAATGCAAGCTCGCCACGTGAAATTCTAGGACCCATCGCAACAGAAGGTAAAATAAATAAATTGAAGCAGGCTACCCGGCCCGTCCAACCCGCCCAACAGCGAAAAAGTGACTTTTTGTCTGTTTAGATAATCTAGCCAAAAGTCTTATGTCCTACTTTATGTCGCCAGTCCAAAACAATTTGATTCTGTTGAGCTGGTGCATTCGATTCCTCCGGAGACGAAGAAATATTTATCATGAAATCAGTAAATAATGCCGAGAAGCTTAAATCAGAGGTGAGTTTGTATTAGTTTAAGGTTTATTTTACTGTTGCATTGCTTTGTTATGTTGGTTCTAGCTGATTTTTGTTAGTTGTTTTAGTTTATAGTTAGTGTGGTGTTATTTTTGGTGTTATACTGGTGTTTAGGTTTGTTATTTTAGTTTAGGTTTGAGGATTAGTATAGTGCTATGACTGTGTTTTTTTGTTTGTTTGTTTTATTTATAGTTTTGTGTTGTATTATTGTCGTATTATTGTTGTATTATTGAGTTGTTATTTGGTGTTATAGTTTAATTTTTCTAGTGTTATAGTGGTGTTCTTGTTAGGGCTTAGGGTGTAGTGTTATCGTTTAAAGTTTAGGAATTATTTTGTCTTAGTGGTGTTATTGCTGTATTATTTTGGTATTATTGTTGTGTTATTGTCGTGTTATTGAGGTGTTATGTGATGTTTAGGTTTAGTTAGTTATAGTGGTGTTATTATAGTGGTGTTATTGTTATGGTTTAGGGTTTAAGGATTGTATTGTTCTAGTAATATTATATTTGTAATATTGTTGTATTATTCTAGTGTTATTGTCATGTTATTCAGGTGTTATGTGATGTTATAATTTAATTTTTCTAGTGTTATAGTGGTGTTATTGTCAGGGCTCAGGGTGTAGTATTATCGTTTAGAGTTTATGGATTGTCTTGTCCTAGTAGTGTTATTGTTGTATTATTTAGGTATTTTTGTCGTGTTATTAAGGTTTTATATGTTGTTATTATTTAGTTTTTCTAGTGTTACAGTGGTGTTATCGTTTAGGGATTGTATTATTGTAGTGGTATCCTATTGTAGTTTTGTTGGGGTGTTATGGTGATGTTTTTGTTTAGTTTTTGTAGTGTTATGGAGATGTTATTGTATAGTTTTTGTAGTGTTGTCGTGTTGCTATTGTTTGCCTTATATTTATCTAACCATCTTTATATTGGAGTGGTGATGTGCAGTGCAATGATCCAATCATAGATATGTTTCTTTGCACCGCTGTGCACAATGAGCAAGAAGCATATGAAAGCTACTGTGTCTATACACATTATGTAGGCTTTTATGTTAGGAAGGATTATAACAGCTATTAGCCAAACTCAAAGAAGATTAAAACTAAAAATTTTATTTGTGGAAAAGGCTGGCCACAAGAAGAAGTCAAGCCTGACAGATACTGTGAAGTTCAGAAAAGCTGACACGAGGATTGGATGTTAGACCATGGTTAGATATGCCATCGATGTTGAAGGAAATTGGTCTGTAAAGAAATTCATTGAAAGCCATAACCACCATCTTACCAAAAGCGGTGATAATCATCTTTTGCGTTCTAGCATAAAGTGCGTTCTAGCAGAAAGATAAGTGAGTTAAATGCAGATTTGTTGAGATCAATGACAAGAGCAGGGATTAGAGCAATAGATGCATATAACTTTATGGCTACAGAGGTTGGGGGGGGGTGGAGAACGTAGAATGCACAAAAAAAGATGCATACAATTTTATTCAAAGAGAAGGAAGGGAAAGAACAGAGCAATGAGATGACAATGCTCTAATATAGTTGTTCATGGAGAGACAAGTTGAGGATACTATGTTTGCTTGGGATTTTGAAATTGAAGAGTGTGGGAGACTCACAAGCTTTTTCTGGAGCGACGGATTATCTAAGTTTGATTATGATTGTTTTGGGACAAGCTATCGCTTAAATAAGTGTAATTTATGCTGTGCTCTATTCATGGGGGCTAACCACCATTGACAAAATGTCATCTTTGGAGTGGGTTTTTGTCAAATGAAACCATTGATTCCTTTTGTTGGTTTTTCAAACATTTATCTAAATAATGGGTGACAAATATCCAATGACAATTTTCACGGATCAGGATCAAGCGATGACTCGAGCCATTGAAGATTGTCTCGCACAGGCACGACACAGGTTATGACAATGGCATATAAACAAGAAATTTCCTTCAAAAGTGTATTGTCCTTTGGGTTTCAAGAATGTGGACAATTTCTTTTACAAATGCATAAGCAAGTGTGATACCGAAGAGGAATTTGAAAAAAATTGGGTCACAATGATTGAGAAGGGGAACCTCCACAACTACATGTTGTTAAAGAACATGTACAAGATTAGACATAAATGGTCCACATCCTTCAATAAAGAAATATTTGGCATGAAAATATAATCAACACAACGAAGTGAGTCGACAAATAATATTTATCAGGTTGTTTCAAAGCCTACTAGCTCTTCATTGATTGTTTTGTTGGTCTTGAAAATATTATGAAAATCATGGCGCCAAAATGAGAAGAATGAAGATTTCAAAAGTGATCAATTGGTCATTACCCTCGTGGTAAAAGGCAACACATTTTTTAGGCAAGCTACCACCTTTTACTTGAGAATTCAAATGATACTGTAATGTTCAAGTGATATCGCAATATTGTTGCGTAATTGCTCAAAATTCAAGCGTTATAACAAATTATTGACACGTTATTTAGCAAAATTCAAGTGTTATTCCGCAAAATCGTTGCATTATTGCTCAAACTTCAAGTGTTATATAATGAATTATTGACGCGTTATTTTAAATTTTATCGTGTTATGACTTTATAAACTGAAAATTAAATATATATAAGGGACATAGTTGTCCAACTTTAGGCCACATTTTTGTATATTTTGCCTGTATCATGATCTTGCATGGTGCCACCATTATGAAAAAATTAAATATCATAATAATTATTATTATTCAATTTTCTTTTTTTTTAACTGAAATGAGATTCATGGTATTAATTTTCGCAAATATTATTTTACTACAAGATAGCAAAATTTCAAAATAGACAACTAAAACACAATTAAGAACATGTATATAAGCACAATTTTAACTAGTTTTATTCTTGGACCACATACAAATGACGTAAGCAAATTCAGTTCTAAATCTCACCATGTCTTGTTGCCAGTGAAGATACGTGGTCCAATCAATACCTTGTGCTTCTACCAACACCATAGTTTCCATGAATTTGCATACAAACATACCGCAATCAACACTATTGCTCTGTGTTGGGACACCCTTAACAAGTGTAAGTCCCCATGTCGCAGGTTTGGCTCTACAAAAACACTTTGAAGCATCATTTGCAAATAACTTCACCAGCAAAGGTTATGAGAGTATTATTTCTGTGATATTGGATGTTATTAATGTGTAATATACTTACAACTTGGTGGGAAACATCCTTATGCACAGTGTTGGGGAGAGAGTCGTACAATTTCCATTTTCTCAATTTCAGCTCTCCCACCAATGGGCGTTATGAACTATAGGAAATAATATAACTTGTGCTTCCTTTATATTGTCCTCTTTGATATGTTTCAAGAAAACAACGCTATCTAAATTCCTATGCATCTGCAGAAGTTGTTTCATTACATGGTGTTTACAATGAATGTATGAGTCATAAAAACATGGATAAATTAAATAATTACAAATTACCCAATATTGCGACGTTACAAAGAGGTAAGACCTGTATAATTCAGGTGACCTGACAATTCTTTTACACAAAATATCATCAAAAACATCAATATGTTCATTTCCAAACCACTCGTTTAGCAATACTTCCTCGAGGCCGGCTTGATCAATTGCACTCCTAAAACTTTTATTTGCAAGAAAATCATGTCTGCATATTTAAGAAAGAGAGATTGTTCTATTTGAATATCAAACTATTGCATAGAAAGAAAATTGCTGTTAAAAGTTACTTACACCCTCGTGTATGTAGCGATGCAGTCGTCGATAACATCTTGCATCTCACGTGGTACTAATGATATATCAGAATAGAGTAAGATGCTGCAATACTAGGCTGCAGAATAAAAACAAAAATTATAAACTCTAACTAAAAAATTGAAATATAAAGGGGTTATTTTTTTTACCACTATCACATGACTTTCAGCAATGGAACTGGTGCTCTGGCTAGTGATCACTATTGGATTGCTTTTCATTTCCTGGTTGATTAAAGGGGTACCTAAACCACCAGGCGTCATCGCAATCTTTTCAAGATTTTCTTCAGCTCGAGTAGGAGTTGTCTCTGCCTTAAATAATACATCTGACACTACTATTGATTGAGGTTCTTGAAAAAATGGCTGTTCTGGATTTATTTTCGATTGTTGGCTCTTTGGGTCTTCCGTATCTACAACGCATGCAACATGACCCTGAACCAAAAAACAGAAGTTTTTAAAAAAATTATCGGGTTAAATAACCGCTACACACTATAAAATGAGTTGTTTACCGTAAAGGGCACAATATCAAGAACATGATGTGTTGTTCGTTCAACTTCATCGGAAACCTCCAGTAGTATCAAATCTCCTATTATAACACTGTCCTGTGCAACATTTATTTAATCTTAGCCTTCTTAGGCTTTAATATCTACAATGGACGACACAATATGAACCTACAAAAAAAAAAACAAAAAAATTATTAAAACCTTCAATTAAGAGAGATTAAGTTATTGAAGGAAAAAAGATTGAGATACTTATCGTATGGGACAGAGAGTCAAGAAGATCCCGAGTAACAACTGCAGCGGGGTCTTCTTCTAATGTGTCAACTCAAGCAACAAGTGCTTCAACTGGATCTTCATTGAGAATCGGTAAATTCTCACTAATTCTGCTCCTTTTTCTTTTCTCATCTTTGGACTTACTCTTTTGGCGACTTGTATGTTCTTTATCAGCTTTGGACTCTTCTAATCTCTTGACCATAATTGTGACGGTGGAGAATGAATCTTCAACATTAGTCATTTGTTTATTCATGACAAACATAAATTCCTGTAAACTTAAACTTATCCATTGTTGAGATTTAAGTAGCTCGAATATTACTTCAAATTCATTACCTCCCATTCTATGTGTTGCTTCTGGGGTTACTTCGCTTTAAACAGTTGGACCAACAACATGGGATTTGGGTGATAGCGGACCGATTGGAGTTTTATGACGACCAGTATGAGGAAGAATCATAGCAGGGTTTTGTGGTCCATGCTCAGGATTGGACAACAAGTTGAGCTCATCTTCCTTCAAGTTGTTGAAAGTGTCGTTAACCTACATTAAAAATCACAATGTTTTACCTATATTTAGTAAATCAACATAGAAACTTACCTAAATAAAATATTATAACAAATAAATTTACCTATCTGCACATGATCGAGCACCCTAAAAGCTTCATGAATTTGTGCTGCGGTCTACCCATGAATTTTTAGCCACCTCAGCATTCGTGGTCTAGCCTCAGGTGCAGCAGAAGTAAACAGAGTTGTGTGCTTAAAGAACCAAAGCTGCAGATAACACATATAAAAGATCATTTTGTGAGAAGGCAAAAAAAAAAAATTAACAATTTGTGAGAGTTGGTGCTCAAAGAACAAAAGCTACAGATAACACATATCAAAAATCATTTTGTGAGAAGGCAAAAAAAAAAACAAAAACAATTATTGAAAAGAAAAATTTTTAACTATGGAAAATATGAACTTACAGATAAAAGAAATACAAAACCACTTATGTAACCAAGTGACTGATTCCGCCTTATTTTTATTTTGATTCCGCCTTATTTTGATTGCAACAAAGTTCATTTGATCAATCATATAATCACAGATAGCTGCAACCCAGTTAAACAAATAGAAGGTCTGTACATTCTCTCCAAATACATAAAGACCTGCAGACACGCCGAAATTGCTCGAGGGAAAGAATAAATTTGTCAGTAAAAACTTAAGAAATAGTTTCTCAAAAGCAGCGGAAGACTCTCCTGAAAAATTTGTCACATCTTCCTTTATTGCTCTCAAATCTACACGAGACGACGATCTTTTTATTCAACTAATAGAATCTCCCCTGTTGGGCATGCCTAACAACAACGCCACATTGTCGGCGTGGAATTTTACGAACTTCCCACCCATCACAAAAGCTCTTCTTTCATTATTCCAGAATCCCATGATATGTAGAGTTAATACATTATCATGGGGATAAGAAGACATGTCGAAAAACTGACTGACATTTATTTCTCTTAAAAAATACATGGTTTCCTCGGGTACAATTTGTCTAATAGTATCAAATGCACTCCTCACTACGGAAGGAAGACATCTACATTTAAACGTTCTTGCGTTCATATACCTACTAAAGCAAACATAAGGAAATATTATTTTATAGATAACATTCTCCATTCACACATTTTAAAATGACTCAATTGTTATTTTTACATATGAATTATTGTCGGGTTACATATGTATTATTGTTGTGTTAAATATGTGCTATTGTTGTGTAAAATATGTGTTATTCAAGATGTGTAAAATTAATAAAGTTGACTGCGCTTTGCAGCGATGCCAAAAACTTGATTCATTTTTTTATGAATAAGTTATTGAAGCAATTTATGTTGGGATTCTACGCAAGTATACGTATCATTATCAAGTAATACAAGATTTCCTGTTTAAGCCCCAAATATCGAATCCACGAGGAATGTTTAAATTTGAAATAAAAATTTAAATAAGGAAATTCACAACAATAATGGGAATCTACTAAACTAACTTCGAATGTTTAAGGTGCTAACATAACTAAATTACCAATTACTAGCAAAATTGTAAAGCAAAGCTAAACAATAACTACAAACTATATTTTTATGATGAAATTATCCAATATGAGAAAGCATTTTTTTCACTAAGATGAGTTTTTTGGTTAAATGAGAGATAAATGGTTTTAATATGTCTAGTGCCAAATATGAGCAATTTTAATTCTCTACCCTTAGTCAAGTGTTATAGAGAATTGTTGACTAATCTTAGGTTTAGTTTCTAAATCCGTGGTTAGGCTGGGAGGATACTGGCTCTCACTCCAAAGCTTCCACTTCCCTTCCCCGGAAGGCTAACTCTCGCTTTAGTTCTTAAATACTAAGACCAAACTGGGACATATATATATATATATATTTCCCTATTTATTTGCACCCAATTTCATGAAAAAAACACTCCTTCATGGAATCAAATATGATTCTCACTTTGTTGTAAAACTCATACTCCATTTCCCGTATAATATGTTTCACAACATATGTTAACATTTCAATTGGCTAAATCAAAAAGTAAATTAAGAACGGAGTGAAAAATCATCACAATTTATTTTATATTTTAAAATTGACACATCCAAATTATCTTTTCATTTCATCATATCTTAAAGTAGGGAGAAAGAGAAAGAAAACTACTCATACCTCATGAGAAAGATACGCAAAATACGAATTTCATAAATAAAAGAAAGTTTATACAATAATAATAAATAAACACTACTTATTTTCAACTCTTCCTAAAAAAAAATCCCTTGTATATCCTCTTGGACTCTTTCTCTCTTTATAAGACTCTTGATTTTCTCTTCAAAGTTGTAGGGAAGAAGAAATTTCTCACTTCTCTCCCTCTCCAATAACTCTTAGGAGAAATAACACTAAGACTCACTACACTAAACAATACACACAATGAAACACTAAAAAAAACTCAATGACACCCTAGCCCCTTTTCTCTGATCAATTTATGCTCTAAATAGAACATAATGTTGGTTTCCTAAGAGGTGTATCCAATAACTCTTCAAAAGTGTCCAAATTCATCGAATCTTCTAGAAATTGGCTCAACATCGACATTGACACCATCGACGCCTGTGGTCAGAATTATTTCTTGTGCTCTCTGTCAAATGGCACCGTCAAGGCCCAGTCTGGCGCCGTCAACACCCGTCGTTGTTCTGGACTCCACCTTCATGCTGACACCGTCGGTGCTGAGTCTTTCTTCCAAAATGCTATTTTGACTCCAAATTCCATCCTTTTTGCTTCATGTGCTAAAAATCATCAACCTGCAATAAAATATGAAAAATACCTTCCTTTAAAGCGCAATGTCACAAAAAATGAGTATAAAATTTAGGTCTAAAAATGCATATATTTTTGGTGCATCAAAATCCCTAAACTTAAATGTTACTTGTCCTTAAGTAACTTCTTTAACTTCTTTACTACATAAAAATATGACTTATAGTAAAGAGTTTAACTTATAGATTTCTATAGTTTGGTTTACTAAATATTATAGCATAACTTAAGAAAAAAAATTAAATATAACTCAAGTTAATACTAAAGGTATAAGAATATCTAACAGTCAAGTCTAAGATTTCTGATTCTCTATTCTTTTTAAGGAAAATTGCAAATTGTCATATTAAATCCACTTAGAATATCCATATGAAAATGAACTTCATGAAAACTTTTCTAGTAAATATGTTAATACTTAAATACAAATTTAGAGAATGGAGCCAAGCTTTCTTCCTTAAATTGATTTAAGTGAAACTGTTTTTTGATTATGTATCTCCTCAAGATTCTCCTCACATATTTTTCTTTTCTTTTCTTTCATATTTTTCTTTTATTTTAGGATCATTTTCAATACAATCTTTTCAATCCTTTTGCTTCTTTTTCTTTTTCATGCGAGGATTACTATATCTAGATAGCCTTTAATGATTTTGAACTTCACTATCCTCTTCTTAAAGTTAAAAACTTTTCATATTCCTTCACTTTATTAATTCATATTAGCTTAAAAGATTTTTCATAAAGTTTCATTCTTTTCTTCTTACATGAAACTCTAAGATTCTTAATACTTCAAAAATAAAAATTCATTTACTTAAAATAGAAAAACATAGTCTTATTCTCTCATACCAAATACCTTAATCTCTAGAATTAACCTTTAATATTGAAAATTTTTACTTAAGCTTACTATATATTTGGAAACACAAATATAGTTATCCAAAGTTAGGCTCTACTACCACAAGTCATGTTAAATTAAAAATTTTAAAATATAGCTCATTGAGGACAAATAAAATAAAATTTCTTTCTTTAAAAATAAAATTTTCGTCCCCCTAAACTTAAATTTTTAAAAGATTAAGCATGAAAAAATGAAAATACAGGATGAAAGAAAATAGTTAATACATAAAGAAAAGACTTACCAGTTGAATGTTCTATTTTCTTTTGAAACTTAACTCTGAAATATTGCAGGTGCTAGTATAAAAAGCTACGATACTTGAAACATTAAATAACACATTATATATATATATATAATATTTGTTGAGAAAGAGTTACTTAAAAATAAATACAACAAAGTACTAAAAACAAATAACAGTACTAAAATAAATTTTAATTCAACAACAGCTCTACAGATTATAGTTCACAACACAAAATTCAATACTAGTCAAGTTTCACATTTAACAAACTAAACAATAACAACAACAACAAACTTCAACAAAGTATAAACTAAATAAAAGATCAGAATTATGACTAAAAATCCATCTTCACTCATCCTCCTTTTTCTCTTCTTCTTATTCTATATCAAAGTTTTGCTGCTGATAAGTGGTGAAGATAGGATGACTAGGAAACTGTACTTAGTGGTCACCCCTCATGTATCTCACAATATCATCATCATATGCAACATCATATTCAAACTTTTGCTTTGTTAAATTATCATTATGTGCATTTCTGGCCTCCAAATTTTCAATCCTATTCTCTATTCTCAAGACATCTCCTTGCTGGATCATCATCTGTTCCATAAGTTCCTGGAGAGTAGGGTTGCTAGAAGTAGAAGGAATATCCCTACTCCTACTTCCCGTTCTCCATCCAACATGAGAATTATAGGTTTTAATATTTGCTAGCCCAATAAGTTTAAGAGGCTCAATCCTTTCCTCATTAATTCTAAAATCAACTCCTGATTGCTCACATAATGTGGAAATTAGGATAGGGTATCATAATCCACAAGTCGTCTCACCAAGAGAAATAGAATGAATGTTCTTATAGATAATAGATGCAACATCTAGACTGCCCATCTGTTGGATTCATAAGTTCAGGATAACTCTATCCTTAGTAACTTCACTATGGATCGTAGGTATCATTCTGGCAGATATAAAGTAATATTAGGCCTTGGATACTACATTTAAAATATAAGCAGGGAAGTTTACCTTAATGTTATTCTTCACCTTCCAAGCTCCTCTTTCCATCTCTTCCATCAATAAGAAATGAAATAACTTCATCCAAAGCCTTGTTTGTAGCAGAGAATGTGTTGTACTTACAGAGAAATGCTTCTTGCAACTGTTAAAGGTCATTAATTCTTCTCGGGGTGAATTTAACCATTTTACCATGAACATAGACGTGGTCATCAGAAGTCTCTTTAAAATTGGCATAGAACTCTATGATTATGCCAATAACAGCCTCGGTAGTAAAGTAATAGTAATTCTCCAACTGCCGAGCAATAATCAATCTTTCGATTTCACCGCCCAGTTTTTTGAACGCTCGATCTGGAACTATTTTCTTTGTATTCAGTAGACTATTGAAATGAATGCTAGCTTTGTAGTTGATGAAGTTTTGGTCATCAAATTCCAATTTCCTCTTTCCTTTGCTCATCGTTGGTGCCATTATAATCTTCAAAAGAAAGAAGAAAAATTGATAAAATCCAAATAAATTCTGAAAATTTAGAAAATCACAATGTGAAACATTCTAAACTTAAATCCACTAAGTAAGAGTTCTTCACCAAAAGATTTTCTCAAAATCTCCTTAATAAATTTCAAATTTTTGGATCCAAGTAATGTGGGAGAAATCCTTGGTGGAAATAAAAAAATTTTAGTTCAAAGTGTAGCTCTTACCGAGAGAAGATGAAATCCAAACTCCTTTTGTCTTCTAATCCCTTTAAATCCAAGCGTTTACAAGCCCTAGGGTGTAAACTAAAGGTTGAAGGTGGCTGAATGGGTAAAAATGGTGTTTCGCAAAATTTCAAGGTATTTGGGGATTTTAGGGTCTCAGGTGCCGTCGGCGGCCATGCTGGCGCCGTCGGCGCCAGAGCCAAAATATAAAATTTCCATTATTTTCGCATATCAGTTATTTCCAATTCACTTCAACTTCTAATTAGTCTTTTTAAACAATAGTATTCATCCTTAAATAATCCACAAACAAATGTTTTTACAAACAACACAAAACCAACTTTTATATATGAAATTCCAAATTTTTACAAACACAAATTTTAAATCACTCTGACACATACATAAAGCAAATCACACTATAATTCAATGTCAAAATCAAGCCACACCACTAAAACACTGAAAACTAAATTATACAAACAATTAAAGTTATTAGAGTTTTAAAGCAAGGCTAATCCAACACAATTATATTCAAAACATAATTAATTTTAAACAATGGAAAATCCAACTTCTTCAATTACTCCTCTTCATCTTCAGTACTATCTCCTCTAATATCTCCCATAAACTGGTAATGTACGTACAAATTATGGAATGGTCGGTACGGGAATTGATCAGTCAAATTTTCATCGATTCAATCATTCTTCTTAAACATATGCACCAAAATTTTCATCGATTTAATCATTCTTCTTAAACATATGCACCAAAACTGCTTCAACCCGTCCCGTATGATTAAAGTGTTCCTTCATTCTCCAATCTAAGTGATCAAAAAGGTAAGTAAGATTTTCTATCGCATTCATGATATTCTGAAGTTATCTTTCTATCTTCTTTATTTTCTTTCCAAAACTTGTGAACTCTCAACTATATTTTCTTTTTCAAAACTTGTGAACTTCCAACTGTGCATGGCATTAAGGGTGTCGAAGCATGTGATGATTGATTCAAGATAATGTCCAACACTTCATAAGATAATGTCCAACACAACACTTCATTTCCATTCCCAATGTAGTTTTCATCAATAGGATCCATGGGCTCTCAGGGTGATAACAATTTCTCCAGCCTTTCATATGGTACTTGAGATTGACTGCAAAGTAAGAAGATTGTAAAAGGATGCCTAGTCCATTTATAGGCCCATTCATTATAATATCCATAATATATTTATAAATAATTGACCCCACATAAATGAGCTTTCCCATTTGAATGCAATAGTTTAAAATTGCACTTTCTTATATAACTTTACTAATTTTCATTGTAGGGAGTAGTTTTGCAAAGACGAAGAAATGTCATTGTTTAGATATCGTATTTAGCAATGAAGCGAAGAAACTAACGTATCCCTCATCTCTAATTTCCCAATTATCACTTTCATTTGTCAGAAATCGGTATACATCATACATCAAATCCTTCGTTCAAATAAAGTTTGTATAATGACAGATCAGCACACTTTCTATCATAAACATATCGTTAATTCGGAGTAAATGATACACCCTTACCTTGAACGAAGACAATTCCTTAGTTAATTCCATGAAGATTAGCATAAAATTCTTTTACTACTAGAACAACTACTGCAGCGATAGTGTAGCTTAGAACTTCTCAACATCTCAGTACCATGACTTTCTTAATATGCATTTCTTGATCTGTGAACTTGGATAACTCAATCCATGGTTGGCAAAGCCTCTCTCATTGATAAGTCTCTTCTTCATGATGACTTTGTCGTATAATTTTTGCACGTCAAAACTGATGAACTTTCTTCGACTGAATATCCCATATCTTGAAGTGTTTCTACAATTGGAAGCCATGAATTTCAAAATTTGGAAGTATCTCGTCATCTAAAATGGTTTTCATGCCTTTAAAAAGACTTATAGGCAGTTATTTTGAAGTGAAATCCCGCCAAAGTTCGTCAAAAACTCCCTGAACTGCCGAAATCGCACTGGGCGCTATCAACACTCCCGATGACGTCGTCGGTGCCATGGCTCTGTAAAAGGGCGCTATTGGCGCCAAAGCCATGTTGCTTCCGTAGCATCTTTGGTTCAATTCATTTCCAAATTTTCATCCAATACCAATATTTGTCTTGATTTATGATATATAATATTGTGTAGGATTCTAAGGTATTATTATCTCCTAATACTTCTAACAATTATTAAACAAAATACTAAGATATATATATATATATATATCTGTACATCTATATACATACATATACATATATATATATCTATACATATATATATATATA